>NC_030681.2:345502-486797 GCF_000004195.4 Xenopus tropicalis
CATGGCAACAGGTTCTGTCGGACCCCTGTGCCATTGGCTGTATGTCGAGCCTACCCCTTCTGTCCCACAGATGCGCAGGGACCCCCGATTCGATGATCTCTCCGGCGAATACAAAGCAGAGGTGTTTGAGAAGACCTACAAGTTCCTGGGGGATATAAAGAAGCAGGAGAAGGATGTGAGTACAGCCATAGCAACCGTAGCAGCCAATCCTGATGCCTCTTCCTGGGGCTCCTCCCATTGCTCATTGTAACCCTCCCACTCCTTCTCCATGTAACCCCTTCCACTGCACCCGCTATTCCTTATAGCCCCCTTCTGAAAATCCTTCCAATGATATTTATGCCCTCAGCCCGAAGCTCCTCCCCTTTGGCCTTAATAATTAAAGAACTAATTTCATTGTGAGCAAAGATGGATACATTTCAGCTGTTAACGTAGGATTTGTTGCATCGTTACCTGTAGCTCCTCCCACTGCCGCTTATAACTTTGTCCCACAATTCTCCTTCCTGCACCTCGCGAGCACAGGAGGGAATAAAACTGTGTTGCCAGCGCTCGGTGTGCCAGCGCTCGGTGTGCCAGCGCTCGGTGTGCCAGCGCTCGGTGTGCCAGCGCTCGGTGTGCCAGCGCTCGGTGTGCCAGCGCTCGGTGTGCCAGCGCTCGGTGTGCCAGCGCTTGTGCTGAGTCTGCACTTGGGCTCCATGGCGACAAACTGGAGCAGTGAGTGAGTGACGGGAAATGGACTCCATTGTGTTTCACTGCTGAGTGAATAGTTTGGGGGGGACAGCACTTGATTGGGCCTTGTTATACACAGTACCCCCTTTCCCTCCCCATCAGTCAGTACCCAGAATGCCCTGTTACCCTTGTTGCTAGCCGGTGCCCTGCAGGTTATACACAGTACCCCCTTTTCCCCCCCCCCCATCAGTCAGTACCCAGAATGCCCTGTTGCCCTTGTTGCTAGCCGGTGCCCTGCAGGTTATACACAGTACCCCCTTTCCCCCCCCCCCCCATCAGTCAGTACCCAGAATGCCCTGTTGCTGGCCGCTGGATAAGTGCTGATTGTAGCCCATTGGGGCCGCTGTATTGTCCTGCAGATGGTGCAGAAGAGGCTACAGAAAGCCCGGGACCCTGAGCTGAAGGAGAAGTTGGGGCAACTGGCAAGGCGACTGGTAAGTTTTTGGCTGGGTGGCACTGGGGCATGGTCTGAGGAGCTGACACTCAGGTTCCTTGTGGTTCTGTTTAGGATGAGCAGGAGGCTGCGGCCCAGATACGGCACAAACAGAGAGAGCGGGAACTGGAGTTTAAGAAACAGCAGAGAGAACTGGCTCAGCAGGGCAAGAAACCCTTCTACCTGAAGAGAAGTGAGTGTGGGGGGGCAGTAATGGCACCCGGGGTTGGGGGAGGGGGCACTCATGGCACCCGGGGTTGGGGGAGGGGGCAGTAATGGCACCCGGGGTTGGGGGAGGGGGCAGTAATGGCACCCGGGGTTGGGGGAGGGGGCAGTAATGGCACCCGGGGTTGGGGGAGGGGGCACTCATGGCACCCGGGGTTGGGGGAGGGGGCACTCATGGCACCCTGGAAGGCTTTGGGTGGGGGACCCTCTGTTCTCTTGGGGTTCTGGTACCGGTGGGGTCCCATAGAGAGTCATACATTTCCCGTATCTGCCCCCAGGTGACCTGCGCAAGATGGAACTGGCGGATAAATACAAAGAGCTGAAGAAGAAGGGGAAACTGGAGCATTTCCTGAGCAAGAAGAGGAAGCGGAACTCTCACAAGGACCGGAGGAAACTTCCCAGCCTGCAATAGGGCTGTCACTGGGCTGCCGCCATCTTGGCTCCTACTGGCCCAGGGCTGGTCTGACTGAGGCTGCCTTTCTGATTGGTGGGAATTGGCTTCAGCACCTGCGCCATTTTGTCTGGACTACTGACACCAACTGATCTTTACCCTGGCAGGGGCATCTCCTTGGAATATATCAGTTGCTTGCCCTGGCAGGGGCATTTTCTTGAAATATCAGTTGTTCTGTTACCCTTGCCTCTGTTTGGCCTCTCTCCATAGGAGTGCCCCCCCAGTAATGGGCACAGGTTGGCACCTGGATCACGAAGGAGATCCCACACTGCACAAGTTACTGTTCTGTCTGGAAATTTCATCTGAGAGAGATCCACATGGTCTGTGGGCCAATAAGATCAGGGGCAATACAGTGACTGCACGGACCAATCCGTGTCTGTGGGACTTACCTGCCGCCCCAGAGCTGTGAGAGTGTTCGTTATTGCTGAGAGCGGCCAATCAGAATGTGACTGTAGGGACAGCAGCGCCGCTCCATAAGGATAATGTCAGGCCCGGTAGAACAAGCGCTTCCTAGTAATGGGGCAATAAATGCAGCCATCGGGGGCGCTGCCATTCTGCTTGTCCTGTTGCATCACATGACTTCATTAAATGTTCTGTTATTTCACAAAGAATAACGTTGGGTTCAACGTAGCCTCTGGGCGAATATGGCGGAAGCTGTGGGGGGCGCCGCTGGGCGAATATGGCGGAAGCTGTGGGGGGGGCGCCGCTGGGCGAATATGGCGGAAGCTGTGGGGGGGGCGCCGCTGGGCGAATATGGCGGAACCTGTGGGGGGGCGCCGCTGGGCGAATATGGCGGAACCTGTGGGGGGGTGCAGGTGGGCGAATATGGCGGAACCTGTGGGGGGGCGCCGGTGGGCGAATATGGCGGAACCTGTGGGGGGGCGCCGGTGGGCGAATATGGCGGAACCTGTGGGGGGGCGCCGGTGGGCGAATATGGCGGAACCTGTGGGGGGGCGCCGGTGGGCGAATATGGCGGAACCTGTGGGGGGCGAATATGGCCTGAGGGTCTCTCTCTCTATTGGCTTGGGGTGCCTGAGGGTCTCTCTCTATTGGCTTGGGGTGACAGAGAGACCCTCAGTCACCCCAAGCCAATAGAGATAGAGAGAGACCCTCAGTCACCCCAAGCCAATAGAGATAGAGAGAGACCCTCAGTCACCCCAAGCCAATAGAGATAGAGAGAGAGAGACCCTCAGTCACCCCAAGCCAATAGAGAGAGAGAGACCCTCAGTCACCCCAAGCCAATAGAGATAGAGAGACCCTCAATCTCTATTGGCTTGGGGTGACGGAGGGTCTCTCTATCTCTATTGGCTTGGGGTGACTGAGGGTCTCTCTCTCTCTATCGGCTTGGGGTGACTGAGGGTCTCTCTCTCTCTATCGGCTTGGGGTGACTGAGGGTCTCTCTCTCTCTATTGGCTTGGGGTGACTGAGGGTCTCTCTCTATCGGCTTGGGGTGACTGAGGGTCTCTCTATCTCTATTGGCTTGGGGTGACTGAGGGTCTCTCTATCTCTATTGGCTTGGGGTGACTGAGGGTCTCTCTATCTCTATCGGCTTGGGGTGACTGAGGGTCTCTCTCTATCTCTATTGGCTTGGGGTGACTGAGGGTCTCTCTCTCTATTGGCTTGGGGTGCCTGAGGGTCTCTCTCTATTGGCTTGGGGTGACAGAGAGACCCTCAGTCACCCCAAGCCAATAGAGATAGAGAGAGACCCTCAGTCACCCCAAGCCAATAGAGATAGAGAGAGACCCTCAGTCACCCCAAGCCAATAGAGATAGAGAGAGAGAGACCCTCAGTCACCCCAAGCCAATAGAGAGAGAGAGACCCTCAGTCACCCCAAGCCAATAGAGATAGAGAGACCCTCAATCTCTATTGGCTTGGGGTGACGGAGGGTCTCTCTATCTCTATTGGCTTGGGGTGACTGAGGGTCTCTCTCTCTATCGGCTTGGGGTGACTGAGGGTCTCTCTCTCTCTATCGGCTTGGGGTGACTGAGGGTCTCTCTCTCTCTATTGGCTTGGGGTGACTGAGGGTCTCTCTCTATCGGCTTGGGGTGACTGAGGGTCTCTCTATCTCTATTGGCTTGGGGTGACTGAGGGTCTCTCTATCTCTATTGGCTTGGGGTGACTGAGGGTCTCTCTATCTCTATCGGCTTGGGGTGACTGAGGGTCTCTCTCTATCTCTATTGGCTTGGGGTGACTGAGGGTCTCTCTCTCTCGATTGGCTTGGGGTGACTGAGGGTCTCTCTATCTCTATTGGCTTGGGGTGACTGAGGGTCTCTCTCTCTCTCTCTCTCTCTCTCTCTCTCTCTCTCTCTCTCTCTCTCTCTCTCTCTCTCTCTCTCTCTCTCTCTCTCTCTCTCTCTCTCTCTCTCTCTCTCTCTCTCCTCTCTCTCTCTCTCTCTTCTCTCTCTCCTCTCTCTCTCTCTCTCTCTCTCTCTCTCTCGGCTTGGGGTGACTGAGGGTCTCTCTCTATTGGCTTGGGGTGACTGAGGGTCTCTCTCTCTATTGACTTGGGGTGACTGAGGGTCTCTCTCTATTGACTTGGGGTGACTGAGGGTCTCTCTCTATTGACTTGGGGTGACTGAGGGTCTCTCTCTCTCTCTCTCTCTATCGACTTGGGGTGACTGAGGGTCTCTCTCTCTCTCTCTCTCTCTCTATTGACTTGGGGTGACTGAGGGTCTCTCTCTATTGACTTGGGGTGACTGAGGGTCTCTCTCTATCTCTCTATTGACTTGGGGTGACTGAGGGTCTCTCTCTATCTCTCTATTGACTTGGGGTGACTGAGGGTCTCTCTCTATCTCTCTATTGACTTGGGGTGACTGAGGGTCTCTCTCTATCTCTCTATTGACTTGGGGTGACTGAGGGTCTCTCTCTATCTCTCTATTGACTTGGGGTGACTGAGGGTCTCTCTCTATCTCTCTATTGACTTGGGGTGACTGAGGGTCTCTCTCTATCTCTCTATTGACTTGGGGTGACTGAGGGTCTCTCTCTATCTCTCTATTGACTTGGGGTGACTGAGGGTCTCTCTCTATCTCTCTATTGACTTGGGGTGACTGAGGGTCTCTCTCTATCTCTCTATTGACTTGGGGTGACTGAGGGTCTCTCTCTATCTCTCTATTGACTTGGGGTGACTGAGGGTCTCTCTCTATCTCTCTATTGACTTGGGGTGACTGAGGGTCTCTCTCTATCTCTCTATTGACTTGGGGTGACTGAGGGTCTCTCTCTATCTCTCTATTGACTTGGGGTGACTGAGGGTCTCTCTCTATCTCTCTATTGACTTGGGGTGACTGAGGGTCTCTCTCTATCTCTCTATTGACTTGGGGTGACTGAGGGTCTCTCTCTATCTCTCTATTGACTTGGGGTGACTGAGGGTCTCTCTCTATCTCTCTATTGACTTGGGGTGACTGAGGGTCTCTCTCTATCTCTCTATTGACTTGGGGTGACTGAGGGTCTCTCTCTATCTCTCTATTGACTTGGGGTGACTGAGGGTCTCTCTCTATCTCTCTATTGACTTGGGGTGACTGAGGGTCTCTCTCTATTGACTTGGGGTGACTGAGGGTCTCTCTCTATTGACTTGGGGTGACTGAGGGTCTCTCTCTCTATCTCTCTATTGACTTGGGGTGACTGAGGGTCTCTCTCTCTCTCTATTGGCTTGGGGTGCCTGGGGTTAATGTTTAGCCCAAAGGGAAACCAGCACTGGGTATTAGTTATAAAATGAATACAGGGTTAGGGGTTTCCTTTATCCTTTATGTTTCCTTTAAGTTCCCCTCTCTGGAGGCGGGACAAACTGTAATGAATTGTTGAGGCCCCACCTCTTCCTGTGTCTCCCTATCTGGCCAGTTTTGTTGTAACTTCTGTGCTGGAGACACTGATGCATTAACCATTTAACTACTTATTAACAATGGTACAGCATTAACTGGCACCTCCACAAGGGGGGGATGTTGCACTGACAGTATGGCCCACACAGAAGGCTCTAGCGGTGCCCGACCGGGCGGCTGCTTGGCAGATAGGCTCTAGCGGTGCCCGACCGGGCGGCTGCTTGGCAGATAGGCTCTAGCGGTGCCTCGTGGTAAAGTGCCCAGGGAGTACTGACTTTCCTGGTTGTGTGAGCCCTTACCGGCTTGGGAGCAGGTTTACCCGCTTGGTTCTAGGCCTCTGATATGAGTATTACTAACCATCTGGCTATCGACCATTTAGTAAATGGAAACCCGGCTCTTGGAACAGGGAGTCTGACTGTCTCATCCTTTGAACCCTATGGATATGATGGGCCCTGAGGGCTCTGACTGGGCCAGTGAGCTTGCACTTGTATCCGCCTTAGCCTCTAGTTTGAGGACTGGGATTACTATTTCCTGGTTTAGATGGAAGGTAGACGCCATCTTGGGAACAAAGGGTGGGTTGGTACCAGGGCCGGAACTAGGGGTAGGCAGAAGAGGCAGCTGCCTAGGGCGCAAACACTGGGGGGCGCCAGGCAGGAAGTAGGTATAAAATAAACATTTCCACCCATATTCATTGGGTTTCGTTCTCCATTAAACACCTTTCATTGCAGAATTATCTCATCTGAGCTCAAGTGCAATCGGCACAAACCCTGATTGGTTCCTGACCCGGGGATCTCATTACGTCACTGCAGAATATGAATTATGAGCACATTAACCCCAGATATGCCAGAAGGTAACAACAGAAACGGACAATGAGCATATTAACCCTACGTGCCAGCTTCCCTCCAGGTGGGGCCCAATGAGGCCTTGTACTAAATCATGAGAGAACCCTAAACTCATGATACAGTTTGGTGACGGGCCGCGAAATATATTCCCAGAGCCCCCCTACTGGCACAGAGACCCCCGGCCAACCCAGCACCAAGTGACCCAGCGCTGCCTGCAAGTGAGGTGTAAAGGATGGAGAGGGTGAACTTGTCCTTTAACCAGAAACACAGAGCCACTCCCACTGTCTGACCTCATAGTGTTGCACCTGGGGGGGAACTGCCCCAATACCCCCCTCTCTCTATAAATCCACTGTGTGTCTGACACCCCATATTATCCACACACACTTGTACAAACGGGGGATATGAGGGGCAGGGGCACCCACAGAGGGATATGAGGGGCAGGGGCACCCACAGGGGGGATATGAGGGGTAGGGTCACCCACAGGGGGGATATGAGGGGCAGGGGCACCCACAGAGGGATATGAGGGGCAGGGTCACCCACAGGGGGGATATGAGGGGCAGGGGCACCCACAGAGGGATATGAGGGGCAGGGTCACCCACAGGGGGGATATGAGGGGCAGGGTCACCCACAGGGGGGATATGAGGGGCAGGGTCACCCACAGAGGGATATGAGGGGCAGGGTCACCCACAGGGGGGATATGAGGGGCAGGGTCACCCACAGGGGGGATATGAGGGGCAGGGTCACCCACAGGGGGGATATGAGGGGCAGGGGCACCCACAGGAGGGGCAGCGTTACCCACAGGGGGGGCAGCGTTACCCACAGGGGGGGCAGCGTTACCCACAGGGGGGGCAGGAGGGGCAGGGGCACCCACAGGAGGGGCAGGGGCACCCACAGGAGGGACATGAGGGGCAGCGTTACCCACAGGGGGGGCAGCGTTACCCACAGGGGGGGCAGCGTTACCCACAGGGGGGGCAGGAGGGGCAGGGGCACCCACAGGAGGGGCAGGGGCACCCACAGGAGGGACATGAGGGGCAGCGTTACCCACAGGGGGGGGCAGCTCAGCCCGTTAGTCTCTCTCATCCCTACGGAGCGGACAAGGGGCGGGCACTAGGCTGCTCTTCTCGCAGCGCGATTGGCTGGCTGTCACTCTGAGTGAATCAGTGCTTGGCCCCGCCCCCAGACTCCTCCTCTCTGCCTCAGTCCCGCCCCCCAGTCTCCCTCATCCCTCTCTGGGAGCGGAGAGACGTGCGGCTCCCGATATCCCCTCAGCGCCCCGGTACCTCCTGCTACAGGCCGGGCAGTGTGTGTGTGAGCGCCCCGGTACCCCCTGCTACAGGCCGGGCAGTGTGTGTATGTGCCCCCCGCTGTGTGTGAGCCCCCCGGTACCGCCCAGGGGCCAGAGAGCGAGAGAGGGCGGAGCGGAATTGGGACCTGTGAGCCCTGAGGTACTGGCACAGATTTATTATATGTACCCCCCCCCCCAGCTGTACCCCCCCTTACCCGGGCCCCCTACCCCTAGCTGTACCCCTTGTACCCCCCCCTTACCCGGGCCCCCCACCCCCAGCTGTACCCCCCCCTTACCCGGGCCCCTACCCCCAGCTGTACCCCCCCTTACCCGGGCCCCCTACCCCCAGCTGTACCCCCTTACCCAGGCCCCCTACTCCCAGCTGTACCCCTTGTACCCCCTTACCTCTAGCTGTACCCCTTGTACCCCCCTTACCCAGGCCCCCTACCCCAGCTGTACCCCTTGTACCCCCCTTACCCCTAGCTGTACCCCTTGTACCCCCCTTACCCAGGCCCCCTACCCCCAGCTGTACCCCTTGTACCCCCCCTTACCCCTAGCTGTACCCCTTGTACCCCCCTTACCTCTAGCTGTACCCCTTGTACCCCCTTACCCAGGCCCCCTACCCCCCAGCTGTACCCCTTGTACCCCCTTACCCCTAGCTGTACCCCTTGTACACCCCTTACCCGGGCCCCCTACCCCCAGCTGTACCCCTTGTACCCCCCTTACCCCTAGCTGTACCCCTTGTACCCCCCTTACCTCTAGCTGTACCCCTTGTACCCCCCTTACCCAGGCCCCCTACCCCCAGCTGTACCCCTTGTACCCCCTTACCCCTAGCTGTACCCCTTGTACACCCCTTACCCGGGCCCCCTACCCCCAGCTGTACCCCTTGTACCCCCCCTTACCCCTAGCTGTACCCCTTGTACCCCCCTTACCTCTAGCTGTACCCCTTGTACCCCCCTTACCCAGGCCCCCTACCCCCAGCTGTACCCCTTGTACCCCCCTTACCCCTAGCTGTACCCCTTGTACACCCCTTACCCGGGCCCCCTACCCCAGCTGTACCCCTTGTACCCCCCCTTACCCCTAGCTGTACCCCTTGTACCCCCCTTACCCCTAGCTGTACCCCTTGTAACCCCCTTACCCAGGCCCCCTACTCCCAGCTGTACCCCTTGTACCCCCTTACCCGGGCCCCCTACTCCCAGCTGTACCCCTTGTACCCCCCCTTACCCGGGTCCCCTACTCCCAGCTGTACCCCTTATACCCCCCCTTACCCCTAGCTGTACCCCTTGTACCCCCCCTTACCCGGGCCCCCTACTCCCAGCTGTACCCCTTATACCCCCCCTTACCCCTAGCTGTACCCCTTGTACCCCCCCTTACCCCTAGCTGTACCTCTTGTACCCCCCCTTACCCGGGCCCCCTACTCCCAGCTGTACCCCTTGTACCCCCCTTACCCCTAGCTGTACCCCTTGTACCCCCCCTTACCCAGGCCCCCTACTCCCAGCTGTACCCCTTGTACCCCCCCTTACCCGGGTCCCCTCCTCCCAGCTGTACCCCTTGTACCCCCCCTTACCCGGGTCCCCTCCTCCCAGCTGTACCCCTTGTACCCCCCCTTACCCGGGCCCCCTACTCCCAGCTGTACCCCTTGTACCCCCCCTTACCCGGGCCCCCTACCCCCAGCTGTACCCCCTTACCCGGGCCCCCCACCCCCAGCTGTACCCCCCTTACCCAGGCCCCTACTCCCAGCTGTACCCCTTGTACCCCCCTTACCTCTAGCTGTACCCCTTGTACCCCCCTTACCCAGGCCCCCTACCCCAGCTGTACCCCTTGTACCCCCCTTACCCCTAGCTGTACCCCCTTGTACACCCCTTACCCGGGCCCCCTACCCCCAGCTGTACCCCTTGTACCCCCCCTTACCCCTATCTGTACCCCTTGTACCCCCCCTTACCCGGGCCCCCTACCCCCAGCTGTACCCCTTGTACCCCCCCTTACCCCTAGCTGTACCCCTTGTACCCCCCCTTACCCCTAGCTGTACCCCTTGTAACCCCCTTACCCAGGCCCCCTACTCCCAGCTGTACCCCTTGTACCCCCCTTACCCGGGCCCCCTACTCCCATCTGTACCCCTTGTACCCCCCCTTACCCGGGTCCCCTACTCCCAGCTGTACCCCTTATACCCCCCCTTACCCCTAGCTGTACCCCTTGTACCCCCCCTTACCCGGGCCCCCTACTCCCAGCTGTACCCCTTATACCCCCCTTACCCCTAGCTGTACCCCTTGTACCCCCCTTACCCCTAGCTGTACCTCTTGTACCCCCCCTTACCCGGGCCCCCTACTCCCAGCTGTACCCCTTGTACCCCCCTTACCCCTAGCTGTACCCCTTGTACCCCCCTTACCCAGGCCCCCTACTCCCAGCTGTACCCCTTGTACCCCCCCTTACCCGGGTCCCCTCCTCCCAGCTGTACCCCTTGTACCCCCCCTTACCCGGGTCCCCTCCTCCCAGCTGTACCCCTTGTACCCCCCCTTACCCGGGCCCCCTACTCCCAGCTGTACCCCTTGTACCCCCCATTACCCGGGCCCCTACTCCCAGCTGTACCCCTTGTACCCCCCTTACCCTAGCTGTACCCCTTGTACCCCCCCTTACCCAGGCCCCCTACTCCCAGCTGTACCCCTTGTACCCCCCCTTACCCGGGTCCCCTCCTCCCAGCTGTACCCCTTGTACCCCCCCTTACCCGGGTCCCCTACTCCCAGCTGTACCCCTTGTACCCCCCTTACCCGGGCCCCCTACTGCCCCTGTCAGTCTTGCTGTGGTCTCTCTGTGCCCGTCAGTCTGTCCCTCTCTCTGTGCCCCTGTCAGTCTTGCTGTGGTCTCTCTGTGCCCGTCAGTCTGTCCCTCTCTCTGTGCCCCTGTCAGTCTGTCCCTCTCTCTGTGCCCCTGTCAGTCTCACTGCGGTTTCTCTGTGCCCCTGTCGGTCTCACTGCGGTCTCTCTGTGCCCCTGTCGGTCTCACTGCGGTCTCTCTGTGCCCCTGTCAGTCTTACTGCGGTCTCTCTGTGCCCCTGTCAGTCTCGCTGCGGTCTCTCTGTGCCCCTGTTGGTCTCCCTGCGGTCTCTCTGTGCCCCTGTCGGTCTCCCTGCGGTCTCTCTGTGCCCCTGTCGGTCTCCCTGCGGTCTCTCTGTGCCCCTGTCGGTCTCCCTGCGGTCTCTCTGTGCCCCTGTCAGTCTCACTGCGGTTTCTCTGTGCCCCTGTCGGTCTCACTGCGGTCTCTCTGTGCCCCTGTCGGTCTCACTGCGGTCTCTCTGTGCCCCTGTCAGTCTCGCTGCGGTCTCTCTGTGCCCCTGTCGGTCTCCCTGCGGTCTCTCTGTGCCCCTGTCGGTCTCCCTGCGGTCTCTCTGTGCCCCTGTCGGTCTCCCTGCGGTCTCTCTGTGCCCCTGTCGGTCTCCCTGCGGTCTCTCTGTGCCCCTGTCGGTCTCGCTGCGGTCTCTCTGTGCCCCTGTCGGTCTCCCTGCGGTCTCTCTGTGCCCCTGTCGGTCTCCCTGCGGTGTCTCTGTGCCCCTGTCGGTCTCGCTGCGGTCTCTCTGTGCCCCTGTCGGTCTCGCTGCGGTCTCTCTGTGCCCCTGTCGGTCTCCCTGCGGTCTCTCTGTGCCCCTGTCGGTCTCCCTGCGGTCTCTCTGTGCCCCTGTCGGTCTCCCTGCGGTCTCTCTGTGCCCCTGTCGGTCTCCCTGCTGTCTCTCTGTGCCCCTGTCGGTCTCCCTGCGGTCTCTCTGTGCCCCTGTCGGTCTCCCTGCGGTCTCTCTGTGCCCCTGTCGGTCTCCCTGCGGTCTCTCTGTGCCCCTGTCGGTCTCCCTGCGGTCTCTCTGTGCCCCTGGTCGGTCCTCCCTGCGGTCTCTCTGTGCCCCTGTCGGTCTCCCTGCGGTCTCTCTGTGCCCCTGTCGGTCTCCCTGCGGTCTCTCTGTGCCCCTGTCGGTCTCCCTGCGGTCTCTCTGTGCCCCTGTCGGTCTCCCTGCGGTCTCTCTGTGCCCCTGTCGGTCTTACTGCGGTCTCTCTGTGCCCCTGTCGGTCTCCCTGCGGTCTCTCTGTGCCCCTGTCGGTCTCCCTGCGGTCTCTCTGTGCCCCTGTCGGTCTCCCTGCGGTCTCTCTGTGCCCCTATCGGTCTCGCTGCGGTCTCTCTGTGCGCCTGTCGGTCTCTCTGCGGTCTCTCTGTGCCCCTGTCGGTCTCGCTGCGGTCTCTCTGTGGATGTCTCAGCTGGTGCCGTTAGCCCTTCGCGCTCTCTCGTTGCAGGTGATTCCCGCCAGTCACACATTCAGTTCCAGCTGACACTAGCAAGGGGGAGGGGCCTATTTAACTGTCCGTGACAATGAACCAATCAGGCAGTGGGATGAGCCCAGTCATCAGCATCAGCCGAGGGGGAGAGCCGGGTGTCGGCGCCAGTGTTGGACCCCCAGACGGACAGACAGAGGGGAGGGGGAACCCCCCGGTACCCATGAACCTGTTTGCTACTTGGGAGGTGGACAGATGCTCCCCCAGCTGTGTGCCCAGGTAAGGGGGGACCCCAAATCTATACAGTCTGGGGGGGTCTGTGACGGGTCTATTCAACTATAACAGCCAATCAGCAGGTAGCATTTACTGGGCGCCTGTTTGAAAGCTGGTTGCTATGGGTTACTGCACCAGGGCAAACTTTGCACCTTTGGTTATGTATGGTGGAACAGAGTGATACAAACTGCCCCTTCCCGGGGCCCCAGCTGTACCAAGGGCTGTAGGGGGGTACAGTCACCATATTCCCCCCCCCCCATAGGGTCTGATACAAACTGCCCCTTCCCGGGGCCCCAGCTGTACCAAGGGCTGTAGGGGGGTACAGTCACCATATTCCCCCCCCCCCATAGGGTCTGATACAAACTGCCCCTTCCCGGGGCCCCAGCTGTACCAAGGGCTGTAGGGGGGTACAGTCACCATATTCCCCCCCCCATAGGGTCCGATACAAACTGCCCCTTCCCGGGGCCCCAGCTGTACCAAGGGCTGTAGGGGGATCCAGTCACCATATTCCCCCCCCCCCCCCATAGGGTCCGATACAAACTGCCCCTTCCCTGGGCCCCAGCTGTACCAAGGGCTGTAGGGGGATCCAGTCACCATATTCCCCCCCCATAGGGTCCGATACAAACTGCCCCTTCCCTGGGCCCCAGCTGTACCAAGGGCTGTAGGGGGGTACAGTCACCATATTCCCCCCCCCATAGGGTCCGATACAAACTGCCCCTTCCCGGGGCCCCAGCTGTACCAAGGGCTGTAGGGGGATCCAGTCACCATATTCCCCCCCCATAGGGTCTGATACAAACTGCCCCATCACGGGGCCCCAGCTGTACCAAGGGCTGTAGGGGGATCCAGTCACCATATTCCCCCCCCCATAGGGTCTGATACAAACTGCCCCATCACGGGGCCCCAGCTGTACCAAGGGCTGTAGGGGGATCCAGTCACCATATTCCCCCCCCCCATAGGGTCTGATACAAACTGCCCCATCACGGGGCCCCAGCTGTACCAAGGGCTGTAGGGGGATCCAGTCACCATATTCCCCCCATAGGGTCCGATACAAACTGCCCCTTCCCGGGGCCCCAGCTGTACTAAGGGCTGTAGGGGGATCCAGTCACCATATTCCCCCCCCCCATAGGGTCTGATACAAACTGCCCCATCACGGGGCCCCAGCTGTACCAAGGGCTGTAGGGGGATCCAGTCACCATATTCCCCCCCATAGGGTCCGATACAAACTGCCCCTTCCTGGGGCCCCAGCTGTACTAAGGCCTGTAGGGGGATCCAGTCACCATATTCCCCCCCCCCATAGGGCCCGATAGAAACTGCCCCTTCCCGGGGCCCCAGCTGTACCAAGGGCTGTAGGAGGATCCAGTCACCATATTCCCCCCCCCATAGGGTCCGATACAAACTGCCCCTTCCTGGGGCCCCAGCTGTACCAAGGGCTGTAGGGGAATCCAGTCACCATATTCCCCCCCCATAGGGTCTGATACAAACTGCCCCTTCCCGGGGCCCCAGCTGTACCAAGGGCTGTAGGGGGATCCATCCACCATATTCCCCCCCATAGGGTCTAATACAAACTGCCCCTTTCCGGGGCCCCAGCTGTACCAAGGGCTGTAGGGGGATCCAGTCACCATATTCCCCCCCCCCCATAGGGTCCGATACAAACTGCCCCTTCCTGGGGCCCCAGCTGTACCAAGGGCTGTAGGGGGATCCAGTCACCATATTCCCCCCCCCCATAGGGCCCGATACAAACTGCCCCTTCCTGGGGCCCTAGCTGTACCAAAGGCTGTAGGGGGATCCATCCACCATATTCCCCCCCCCCATAGTGTCCTATACAAACTGCCCCTTCCTGGGGCCCCAGCTGTACCAAGGGCTGTAGGGGGATCCAGTCACCATATTCCCCCCCCCCATAGGGTCCGATACAAACTGCCCCTTCCCTGGGGCCCCAGCTGTACCAAGGGCTGTAGGGGGATCCAGTCACCATATTCCCACCCCATAGAGTCTGATACAAACTGCCCCTTCCCGGGGCCCCGGAATTCCTATGGCGTCGCAGCTTCTCCTTGTGAGACTGATTTAGACAGTCGCCATATGAGACTGCCGGGGGTACCTACAATACCTGATATGGCAGCTCCAAGAGTCTCTGAGTTGGCCAAGGAGTCTCTGAGTTGCCAAGGAGCCACGGGGGGGGGGGGGGGGCCACAAGAATTCCGTTGCCCCCTTTCTCCCAGCAGATAAGCTCAGTTGGGCTCTGGGGGGGTTTGATCTCAGGACCATTGGATTGTTGGACGGTCTCCCCAATCATTGAGCCAGGGGAGCAGCCGGCTAGTGCTCATTTATTCCCCCATACACCCATATACTGGGCTTTGTTACCCCAGCAGCCTTATTGGTTAGGTGCGGTCAGCCAATCAGGGCTGACTCTGCCCTATATAAGCCCAGCCCTCCTCACTTTCCTTGCCCCTGGCTCCTGTTCCCCATGCCCCTGGCTCATGCTCCCTGTGCCCCTGGCTCCTGCTCCCCGTCCCCTGGCTCCTGCTCCCAGTTCCCCTGGCTCCCGCTTCCCTGGCTCCTGCTCCCCTGGCTCCCTGTTCCCCTGGCTCCTGCTCCCCGTACCCCTGGATCCTGTTCCCCTGGCTCCTGCTCCCAGTTCCCCTGGCTCCCGCTTCCCTGGCTCCTGCTCCCCTGGCTCCCTGTTCCCCTGGCTCCTGCTCCCCGTACCCCTGGATCCTGTTCCCCGTACCCCTGGCTCCTGCTCCCCGTGCCCCTGTTCCCCTGGCTCCTGCTCCCCGTACCCTGGATCCTGTTCCCCGTACCCCTGGCTCCTGCTCCCCGTGCCCCTGGCCCCTGTTCCCCTGGCTCCTGCTCCCCTGGCTCCCCGTGCCCCTGGCTCCTGCTCCCTGTTCCCCTGGCTCCTGCTCCCCTGGTTCCTACTCTCCGTTCCCCTGGCTCCTGTTCCCCTGGCTCCTGCTCCCCTGGCTCCTGCTCCCTGTTCTCCTGGCTCCTGCTCCCCGTACCCCTGGCTCCTGCTCCCCGTACCCCTGGCTCCTGCTCCCCGTGCCCATGGCTTCTGTTCCCGTGGCTGCTGCTCCCCGTTCCCCTGGCTCCTGCTCCCCTGGCTCCTGCTCTCCGTTCCCCTGGCTCCTGCTCCCCACTCCCCTGGCTCCCCGTTCCCCTGGCTTCTGCTCCCTTTTCCCCTGGCTCCTGCTCCCCATTCCCCTGGCTCCTGTTCCCCTGGCTCCTGCTCCCCGTTCCCCTTGATCCTGCTCCCCGTTCCCCTGGCTCCTGTTCCCCTGGCTCCTGCTCCCCGTTCCCCTGGCTCCTGCTCCCCATTCCCCTGGCTCCCCGTTCCCCTGGCTCCTGCTCCCCCTGGCTCCTGCTCCCCGTGCCCCTGGCTCCTGCTCCCCATTCCCCTGGCTCCTGCTCCCCGTTCCCCTGGCTCCTGTTCCCCTGGCTCCTGCTCCCCTGGCACCTGCTTCTCGTTCCCCTGGCTCCCGTTCCCCTGGCTCCTGCTCCCCGTTCCCCTGGCTCCTGCTCCCCGCTCCCCTGTCTCCCCGTGCCCCTGGCTTCTGCTCCCTGTTCCCCTGGCTCCTGCTCCCCATTCCCCTGGCTCCTGCTCCCCGTTCCCCTTGATCCTGCTCCCCGTTCCCCTGGCTTCTGCTCCCTGTGCCCCGGGCTTCTGCTCCCCGTTCCCCTAGCTCCTGCTCCCCATTCCCCTGGCTCCTGCTCCCCGTGCCCCTGGCTCCTGTTCTACTGGCTCCTGCTCCCCGTTCCCCTGGCTCCTGCTCCCCATTCCCCTGGCTCCTGCTCCCCTGGCTCCCCATTCCCCTGGCTCCTGCTCCCCCTGACCCTGGCTCCTGTTTTCTGTGCCCCTGGCTCCTGCTCCCCGTGCCCCTGGCTCCTGCTCCCCATTCCCCTGGCTCCTGCTCCCCGTTCCCCTGGCTCCTGCTCCCCTGGCTCCTGCTTCCCGTTCCCCTGGCTCCTGTTCCCCTGGCTCCTGCTCCCCATTCCCCTGGCTCCTGTTCCCCTGGCTCCTGCTCCCCGTTCCCCTGGCTCCTGTTCCCCTGGCTCCTGCTCCCCGTTCCCCTGGCTCCTGTTCCCCTGGCTCCTGCTCCCCGTTCCCCTGGCTCCTGCTCCCCGTTCCCCTGGCTCCTGTTCCCCTTGCTCCTGCTCCCCGTTCCCCTGGCTCCTGCTCCCCGTTCCCCTGGCTCCTGCTCCCCATTCCCCTTGCTCCTGCTCCCTGTGCCCCTGGCTCCTGCTCCCCGTGCCCCTGGCTCCTGCTCCCCGTGCCTCTGGCTCCTGCTCCCCGCTTCCCCTGGCTCCCAGTCCCAGCTAATGGAAGCCATTTGTCCCCCCGCTTCTGCCCTTACTGGACTGGGTGCCTTGGCCCATAGTGTTAGTGTGCTGGGTCCAGTAAAGTGGTTCCAGCTCGCTGACCCGAGAGCGCTCTGGCTGCTGACTTGCCATTGGCTGCAGTTCTGCTCAGTACCATGGGAGCTGCCGGCCCTCCTGTTCCAAAGAGAACTGGGATTTCCTTTAATACAAACTGGAAACCAGTCAGTGCACATTACCCAGTGCCTCACGTTTCTCTGTGGGACCCGCACTCACTATAGGTATTACTGGGAGCTTCCCGGGGCCCCCCCCGCCACTCACACCCCCACGTGCACCTTACCTGCACCATCTGGCAATGCCCCCGTGTTGTTATGGACCCCATGTTGTTATGGCCCCCGTTATGCTGGAATTCTGGGAGGAAAATGTTGCATTGTGGGTAAAACCATAGCGACACTGTAGCCCCGTATGTGGGGGGGGGTGTAACTGTGTCGCTTTGTAACGCAGTACTGTCAGTCCCCCCCCCCCATGGCCTGAGCCCCTTCCAGTCTGTCGGCTCCTATACATCTCATTCCTTGTGTCCCCCCCAGGCACCTCCTGTTGTTCAGTTTGATTGGCTGACGTCTTCCCGCATCTCTGTATGTCTCTGCCATTGTCTGTCACTTCCTGGGGGGGTTTCCTTTAGAACCTGTCATTGTGCCCCAGAAAGTCTGTACCCCACAATCAGCCCTGAGGGCCCGTACTGTGAGTGATTGGGGCCCCCCCGCCTGCATTCTGTATGCACCACACAAAGGGTTAAATCCTGTCATTGTGCCCCTGTGGCCCAATAGCTCCTTGGGGGCAGAAAGTGGTTCTGCCCCTGCACCTGGTGCCCAGATCCCTCTCCCAATTACCCCCCAGCGGCCGGATACCCTCCCCCTGCCCTAAATCTGTCATTAGCTGCTAATCTGTGGGGAGGCGAGAGTTAATCTGGGATCTCTGGGAACTAAATCCGCAGGGAAAACTCTCTTAGTGGGAAATAAAAGCAGCAACTGAGGGGCAACAAGGGGGGGGGCATTGTGCCAACAGGGCAATATGAGCGGGTAATGGGTGGGGGGTCACTAATGTATCCTGCTGCACTCTCTCTGGCCCTGCTGCGCTCTCTCTGGCCCTGCTGCACTCTCTCTGGCCCTGCTGCGCTCTCTCTGGCCCTGCTGCACTCTCTCTGGCCCTGCTGCGCTCTCTCTGGCCCTGCTGCACTCTCTCTGGGCCCCGGCCCTGCTGCGCTCTCTCTGGCCCTGCTGCGCTCTCTCTGGGCCCCGGCCCTGCTGCACTCTCTCTGGCCCTGCTGCGCTCTCTCTGGCCCTGCTGCACTCTCTCTGGGCCCCGACCATGCTGCACTCTCTCTGGCCCTGCTGCACTCTCTCTGGCCCTGCTGCACTCTCTCTGGGCCCCGGCCCTGCTGCACTCTCTCTGGCCCTGCTGCGCTCTCTCTGGCCCTGCTGCACTCTCTCTGGGCCCCGACCATGCTGCGCTCTCTCTGGCCCTGCTGCACTCTCTCTGGGCCCCGGCCCTGCTGCGCTCTCTCTGGCCCTGCTGCACTCTCTCTGGGCCCCGGCCCTGCTGCGCTCTCTCTGGGCCCCGGCCCTGCTGCGCTCTCTCTGGCCCTGCTGCACTCTCTCTGGGCCCTGGCCCTGCTGCGCTCTCTCTGGCCCTGCTGCACTCTCTCTGGGCCCTGGCCCTGCTGCGCTCTCTCTGGCCCTGCTGCACTCTCTCTGGGCCCTGGCCCTGCTGCACTCTATCTGGGCCCCGGCCCTGCTGCACTCTCTCTGGGCCCCGGCCCTGGTGCACATTATATTTACTTGTTTAACTATAACTTTTGCTGTTTCCCCAAGGGTTAATGCCCCCGGTGCAAAATGTCTGTTGTCTCCCCCAGACTCTGCAGCCTGACCCTGAAGAAGCTTCTGGTGCATAAAGAATTGGACCGAGACTTGGTGTCTGTTGTTATTGCTGTAAAGTTACAGGTGGGTCTGTGCGATACACCCCAAATCCCCCCCTAACTGGCCCTCAGGCTGGGCCCCCTTAGCCCATAACAAGGTTACAGATACAGAAACATTGGGGTAACAGTCACCCTGCTATAGTTCCAGGGGTACCCAGGGCACAAATAAGCACTCACCCCAAATCCCCCCCTAACTGGCCTTCAGGCTGGGCCCCCTTAGCCCATAACAAGGTTACAGATATATAGAAACATTGGGGTAACAGTCACCCCGCTATAGTTCCAGGGGTACCCAGGGCACAAATAAGCACTCACCCCAAATCCCCCCCTAACTGGCCTTCAGGCTGGGCCCCCTTAGCCCATAACAAGGTTACAGATATATAGAAACATTGGGGTAACAGTCACCCTGCTATAGTTCCAGGGGTACCCAGGGCACAAATAAGCACTCACCCCAAATCCCCCCCTAACTGGCCTTCAGGCTGGGCCCCCTTAGCCCATATCAAGGTTACAGATATATAGAAACATTGGGGTAACAGTCACCCTGCTATAGTTCCAGGGGTACCCAGGGCACAAATAAGCACTCACCCCAAATCCCCCCCTAACTGGCCTTCAGGCTGGGCCCCCTTAGCCCATAACAAGGTTACAGATATATAGAAACATTGGGGTAACAGTCACCCCGCTATAGTTCCAGGGGTACCCAGGGCACAAATAAGCACTCACCCCAAATCCCTCCCTAACTGGCCTTCAGGCTGGGCCCCCTTAGCCCATAACAAGGTTACAGATATATAGAAACATTGGGGTAACAGTCACCCTGCTATAGTTCCAGGGGTACCCAGGGCACAAATAAGCACTCACCCCAAATCCCCCCCTAACTGGCCTTCAGGCTGGGCCCCCTTAGCCCATAACAAGGTTACAGATATATAGAAACATTGGGGTAACAGTCACCCCGCTATAGTTCCAGGGGTACCCAGGGCACAAATAAGCACTCACCCCAAATCCCCCCCTAACTGGCCTTCAGGCTGGGCCCCCTTAGCCCATAACAAGGTTACAGATATATAGAAACATTGGGGTAACAGTCACCCTGCTATAGTTCCAGGGGTACCCAGGGCACAAATAAGCACCCAAATCCCCCCTAACTGGCCTTCAGGCTGGGCCCCCTTAGCCCATAACAAGGTTACAGATATATAGAAACACTGGGGTAACAGTCACCCTGCTATAGTTCCAGGGGTACCCAGGGCACAAATAAGCACTCACCCCAAATCCCCCCCTCACTGGCCTTCAGGCTGGGCCCCCTTAGCCCATAATAAGGTTACAGATATATAGAAACATTGGGGTAACAGTCACCCCGCTATAGTTCCAGGGGTACCCAGGGCACAAATAAGCACTCACCCCAAATCCCCCCCTAACTGGCCTTCAGGCTGGGCCCCCTTAGCCCATAACAAGGTTACAGATACAGAAACATTGGGGTAACAGTCACCCCGCTATAGTTCCAGGGGTACCCAGGGCACAAATAAGCACTCACCCAAATGCCCCCCTAACTGGCCTTCAGGCTGGGCCCCCTTAGCCCATAATAAGGTTACAGATATATAGAAACATTGGGGTAACAGTCACCCCGCTATAGTTCCAGGGGTACCCAGGGCACAAATAAGCACTCACCCCAAATCCCCCCCTAACTGGCCTTCAGGCTGGGCCCCCTTAGCCCATAACAAGGTTACAGATATATAGAAACATTGGGGTAACAGTCACCCGCTATAGTTCCAGGGGTACCCAGGGCACAAATAAGCACTCACCCCAAATCCCCCCCTAACTGGCCTTCAGGCTGGGCCCCCTTAGCCCATAACAAGGTTACAGATATATAGAAACATTGGGGTAACAGTCACCCGCTATAGTTACAGGGGTACCCAGGGCACAAATAAGCTCTCACCCCAAATCCCCCCCTAACTGGCCTTCAGGCTGGGCCCCCTTAGCCCATAACAAGGTTACAGATATATAGAAACATTGGGGTAACAGTCACCCCGCTATAGTTCCAGGGGTACCCAGGGCACAAATAAGCACTCACCCCAAATCCCCCCTAACTGGCCTTCAGGCTGGGCCCCCTTAGCCCATAACAAGGTTACAGATATATAGAAACATTGGGGTAACAGTCACCCCGCTATAGTTCCAGGGGTACCCAGGGCACAAATAAGCACTCACCCCAAATCCCTCCCTAACTGGCCTTCAGGCTGGGCCCCCTTAGCCCATAACAAGGTTACAGATATATAGAAACATTGGGGTAACAGTCACCCCGCTATAGTTCCAGGGGTACCCAGGGCACAAATAAGCACTCACCCCAAATCCCCCCTAACTGGCCTTCAGGCTGGGCCCCCTTAGCCCATAACAAGGTTACAGATATATAGAAACATTGGGGTAACAGTCACCCCGCTATAGTTCCAGGGGTACCCAGGGCACAAATAAGCACTCACCCCAAATCCCCCCCTAACTGGCCTTCAGGCTGGGCCCCCTTAGCCCATAACAAGGTTACAGATATATAGAAACATTGGGGTAACAGTCACCCCGCTATAGTTCCAGGGGTACCCAGGGCACAAATAAGCACTCACCCCAAATCCCCCCCTAACTGGCCTTCAGGCTGGGCCCCCTTAGCCCATAACAAGGTTACAGATACAGAAACATTGGGGTAACAGTCACCCCGCTATAGTTCCAGGGGTACCCAGGGCACAAATACCCACTCACCCCAAATCCCCCCCTAACTGGCCTTCAGGCTGGGCCTCCTTAGCCCATAACAAGGTTACAGATATATAGAAACATTGGGGTAACAGTCACCCTGCTATAGTTCCAGGGTACCCAGGGCACAAATAAGCACTCACCCCAAATCCCCCCTAACTGGCCTTCAGGCTGGGCCCCCTTAGCCCATAACAAGGTTACAGATATATAGAAACATTGGGGTAACAGTCACCCCGCTATAGTTCCAGGGGTACCCAGGGCACAAATAAGCACTCACCCCAAATCCCCCCCTAACTGGCCTTCAGGCTGGGCCCCCTTAGCCCATAACAAGGTTACAGATATATAGAAACATTGGGGTAACAGTCACCCCGCTATAGTTCCAGGGGTACCCAGGGCACAAATAAGCACTCACCCCAAATCCCTCCCTAACTGGCCTTCAGGCTGGGCCCCCTTAGCCCATAACAAGGTTACAGATATATAGAAACATTGGGGTAACAGTCACCCCGCTATAGTTCCAGGGGTACCCAGGGCACAAATAAGCACTCACCCCAAATCCCCCCCTAACTGGCCTTCAGGCTGGGCCCCCTTAGCCCATAACAAGGTTACAGATATATAGAAACATTGGGGTAACAGTCACCCCGCTATAGTTCCAGGGGTACCCAGGGCACAAATAAGCACTCACCCCAAATCCCCCCCTAACTGGCCTTCAGGCTGGGCCCCCTTAGCCCATAACAAGGTTACAGATACAGAAACATTGGGGTAACAGTCACCCCGCTATAGTTCCAGGGGTACCCAGGGCACAAATAAGCACTCACCCCAAATCCCCCCCTAACTGGCCTTCAGGCTGGGCCCCCTTAGCCCATAACAAGGTTACAGATATATAGAAACATTGGGGTAACAGTCACCCCGCTATAGTTCCAGGGGTACCCAGGGCACAAATAAGCACTCACCCCAAATCCCCCCTAACTGGCCTTCAGGCTGGGCCCCCTTAGCCCATAACAAGGTTACAGATACAGAAACATTGGGGTGACCCTGAGACTTCTCCCCGCAGGGATCCAAGAGAGTGCTGCGCTCTAATGAGTACACGTTGCCGCCCTGTGGGGTCATGGAGACAGACCTGGAACTCACCTTCTCGCTGCAGGTACCGTGTTGTTCCCGGGGAGAGATGAGAGGGACAAGTTATGGAACAATAACACTGAGAGATGTCGCCATGGGGGCAGCCATTTTAGCTGATAAGGGCAATAGGGCACACAGGTTACAGAGCAGATAAGCTCTATAGAATACAATGGGTTCAGTTCTTACACAGATAAACTGCTCTTCATGGCTCTGTACAGGCCCCAGGCCATTCTCATATACAGTAAAATTAGACATATGTTGTGACATTACTGGTCCTTTAATAAATATCTTTCTGCCTGTTGGAACCAAGTAATGGCGACTGGCTTAAAGGGGACCCGTCACCCCCCAAAAAATATCCCAAATCCCTTTCTATCATGTTCGTTGAGTAAAATAAACTTTACTTACACTGTATAAACTATTTCATTTTTTTCCCCTTGAGTCCTGGAATTTAGAGTCACAGCCAGCAGGCCGGCGCCATTTTGTGAGCACTGTTATCAAGGCGGAGCTTTGTATCCCCCCGAAATGTTATGCATTTGTTTCCTAGGTGATAACTAGGAAGTGCTGAATGGAAAGTTAAAGTCATTGTAATTCAAAATCTGAGCTGTCAATCATATATTGCCTGCCCCGCCTCTATGCCTTCGGCATAGAGGCGGGGCAGGCATTATATGATTGACAGCTCAGATTTTTAAACCCATTTATAACACGTCGGGGGGATTTAATTAAAAAAAGAACTTGGGTTTCATGTTTAATTTCTAAAGGACTTTTATTTTGCAGCTTTTTATGTGTGGGGGGTCAGTTCCCCTTTAAGAGCAATTAGTTACGACCCCGAGGAATCCATCGTTATTAACCCCCGAGTGACTGGGAGTCCGAGGGCTTTTCCTGCCCTGCCCCCTGCTGTTTGGGAGGGACCCCCGACACTGCACAGTGGTAGCGAGTACTGATACCCTCGGTATTGCTGCCTCGGACCCCAAATAAACAATACAGCAATGTGATTGGTCGATTATTTGGTGCCCAAACCAATGATTAACGTAGGGATTAGTATTAGATTTATGGGGTCGCAGCAGTCACCCCAGATTGTGCCCCCTATTGGCCACTTATAGTCTGGGCATTTACTAGAGGCAGGCCGTGATTGGCCAATCATCCCGCATCATTTCCTGTGCCTAATCGTTCCTATTGGTCAGCCCCTCTCTGTATAACAGCCATGTTCTACCTTCCCTGTCTCTGAGCCCAGAAGCAGCGGATAATCCGGCCCGGTAAGAAGATGCTCCGGTCCCGGTGCCGGAAGCGTTGGCGCTTATTAACCCATTATTGGCTCCTCCCATTCCAGTACCCCCATTTCCTGAAGAGAGACACCAATAAGCTGCAGATTATGTTGCAGAGACGGAAGAGGTACAAGAACCGCACCATTCTGGGCTACAAGTCCCTGGCTATCGGGGTCATCAACATGTCGGAGGTAGGGGTCCCCCGTAATGTGCCCCCAATGGGCAGAAACTGATATCTGCCCCAGTAACCATGTTACCCCCAGATATGGAGAGTAGGGTTCCCCCGTAATGTGTCCCCCAATGGGCAGAAACTGGTATCTGCCCCAGTAACCATGTTACCCCCTGATATGGAGAGTAGGGTCCCTCATAACGTGCCCCCCAATGGGCAGAAACTGGTATCTGCCCCAGTAACCATGTTACCCCCAGATATGGAGAGTAGGGTTCCCTCGTAATGTGTCCCCCAATGGGCAGAAACTGGTATCTGCCCCAGTAACCATGTTACCCCCAGATATGGAGAGTAGGGTTCCCTCGTAATGTGTCCCCCAATGGGCAGAAACTGGTATCTGCCCCAGTAACCATGTTACCCCCAGATATGGAGAGTAGGGTCCCCCGTAATGTGCCCCCAATGGGCAGAAACTGATATCTGCCCCAGTAACCATGTTACCCCCAGATATGGAGAGTAGGGTCCCTCGTAATGTGCCCCCAATAGGCAGAAACTGGTATCTGCCCCAGTAACCATGTTACCCCCAGATATGGAGAGTAGGGTTCCTCGTAATGTGCCCCCAATAGGCAGAAACTGGTATCTGCCCCAGTAACCATGTTACCCCCTGATATGGAGAGTAGGGTCCCTCGTAATGTGTCCCCCAATGGGCAGAAACTGGTATCTGCCACAGTAACCATGTTACCCCCAGATATGGAGAGTAGGGTTCCCCCGTAATGTGCCCCCCAATAGGCAGAAACTGATATCTGCCCCAGTAACCATGTTACCCACAGATATGGAGAGTAGGGGTCCCTCGTAATGTGTCCCCTAATGGGCAGAAACTGGTATCTGCCCCAGTAACCATGTTACCCACAGATATGGAGAGTAGGGTTCCCTCGTAATGTGTCCCCTAAAGGGCAGAAACTGGTATCTGCCCCAGTAACCATGTTACCCCCAGATATGGAGAGTAGGGGTCCCTCGTAATGTGTCCCCTAAAGGGCAGAAACTGGTATCTGCCCCAGTAACCATGTTACCCCCAGATATGGAGAGTAGGGGTCCCTCGTAATGTGTCCCCAATGGGCAGAAACTGGTATCTTCCCCAGTAACCATGTTACCCCCAGATATGGAGAGTAGGGTTCCCCCGTAATGTGCCCCCCAATGGGCAAAAACTGGTATCTGCCCCAGTAACCATGTTACCCCCAGATATGGAGAGTAGGGTCCCTCGTAATGTGCCCCCAATGGACAGAAACTGGTATCTGCCCCGGTAACCATGTTACCCCCAGATATGGAGAGTAGGGTTCCGCCGTAATGTGCCCCCCAATGGGCAGAAACTGGTATCTGCCCCAGTAACCATGTTACCCCCAGATATGGAGAGTAGGGTTCCCCCGTAATATGCCCCCCAATGGGCAGAATCTGGTATCTGCCCCAGTAACCATGTTACCCCCAGATATGGAGAGTAGAGTTCCCTCATAACGTGCCCCCCAATGGGCAGAAACTGGTATCTGCCCCAGTAACCATGTTACCCCCAGATATGGAGAGTAGGGTTCCCCCTAATGTTCCCCAATGGGCAGAAACTGGTATCTGCCCCAGTAACCATATAACCCCCAGATATGGAGAGTAGGGTCCCTCGTAATGTGCCCCCAATAGGCAGAAACTGGTATCTGCCCCAGTAACCATGTTACCCCCTGATATGGAGAGTAGGGTCCCTCATAACGTGCCCCCCAATAGGCAGAAACTGGTATCTGCCCCAGTAACCATGTTACCCCCTGATATGGAGAGTAGGGTCCCTCATAACGTGCCCCCCAATGGGCAGAAACTGGTATCTGCCCCAGTAACCATGTTACCCCCAGATATGGAGAGTAGGGTTCCCCAATAGGCAGAAACTGGTATCTGCCCCAGTAACCATGTTACCCCCAGATATGGAGAGTAGGGTTCCCCCTAATGTTCCCCAATAGGCAGAAACTGGTATCTGCCCCAGTAACCATTTTACCCCCAGATATGGAGAGTATGGTTCCCTCGTAATGTGTCCCCCAATGGGCAGAAACTGGTATCTGCCCCAGTAATCATGTTACCCCAGATATGGAGTGTAGGGTTCCTGGTATTGTTGTAAATAAGATCCTGCCCTGGATGGTTCCATCTTAGCCCCCCCCCGGGGCACTTGGATGAAACTAGCGAATAGCGAGCTTCTCCTCATTATACTTACCCACAAAGCCAGAGGAACCTCGGGGTAATTTCACAGTGTAGAGACCCTGGTGTGGATCTGGGCTTGGGGTGGGGGCCCAGAACATTCTCAGTACGAGCAGGCCTGTGCCCAAAGGGATCCAGGGGGATCTGGCCCACCCACTCTGCTCCCAACTCCCCACCCTAGGCCAGTGTGACCCTGAAGGCAGGGCAGTTACTGATGTGCCCCAGTTGTCTCTATGTTCATTAGATTAGTTCAGCAGCGTCGCTCTCCCCCATAGCTGGGCCTCTGGCTCCTCCCATCTTCCTAAATCTGCCGCCTTCTCCTGCTCAGGTTCTGCAACATCCCACCGAAGGGATGAGAGTCCTGGATCTCCATAGCAACCGAAAGGACCCCACCATAAGGGTGGCCGAGATTAGTATATTCTCCTTATCCAGCCAACCCATCGACCAGGAGGATGTCACCGCGCCGCCGTGCCCAAAGCTGATGGGCCTGGGTGAGATTTCATTTGGCTTTGGGCACTTGAGAAGGTCCTAGTAGGTAAAGAAACATGGTGGCCTGTAATGGAGCCAGCAGGGAGGGGCTAGAGCTGATTGGCTAAAGGCCCAATAGCAGCACTTGAGAAGGTCCTAGTAGGTAAAGAAACATGGCGGCCTGTAATGGAGCCAGCAGGGAGGGGCTAGAGCTGATTGGCTAAAGGCCCAATAGCGGCACTTGAGAAGGTCCTAGTAGGTAAAGAAACATGGCGGCCTGTAATGGAGCCAGCAGGGAGGGGCTAGAGCTGATTGGCTAAAGGCCCAATAGCGGCACTTGGCAAGGTCCTAGTAGGTAAAAAAACATGGCGGCCTGTAATGAGCCAGCAGGGAGGCGCTAGAGCTGATTGGCTAAAGGCCCTAATGGCGGCACTTGAGAAGGTCCTAGTAGGTAAAGAAACATGGCGGCCTGTAATGGAGCCTGCAGGGAGGGGCTAGAGCTGATTGGCTAAAGGCCCAATAGCGGCACTTGGCAAGGTCCTAGTAGGTAAAGAAACATGGCGGCCTGTAATGGAGCCAGCAGGGAGGGACTAGAGCTGATTGGCTAAAGGCCCAATAGCGGCACTTGGCAAGGTCCTAGTAGGTAAAAAAACATGGCGGCCTGTAATGAAGCCAGCAGGGAGGGGCTAGAGCTGATTGGCTAAAGGCCCAATAGCACACTTGAGAAGGTCCAGTAGGTAAAGAAACATGGCGGCCCTGTAATGGAACAGCAGGGAGGGGCTAGAAGCTGATTGGCTAAAGGCCCAATAGCAGCACTTGGCAAGGTCCCAGTAGGTAAAAACATGGCGGCCTGTAATGGACCAGCAGGGAGGGGCTAGAGCTGATTGGCTAAAGGCCCAATAGCAGCACTTGGAAGGTCCTAGTAGGTAAAGAAACATGGCAGCCTGTAATGGAGCCAGCAGGGAGGGGCTAGAGCTGATTGGCTAAAGGCCCAATAGCAGCACTTGAGAAGGTCCTAGTAGGTAAAGAAACATGGCGGCCTGTAATGGAGCCAGCAGGGAGGGGCTAGAGCTGATTGGCTAAAGGCCCAATAGCGGCACTTGAGAAGGTCCTAGTAGGTAAAGAAACATGGCGGCCTGTAATGGAGCCAGCAGGGAGGGGCTAGAGCTGATTGGCTAAAGGCCCAATAGCGGCACTTGGCAAGGTCCTAGTAGGTAAAAAACATGGCGGCCTGTAATGGAGCCAGCAGGGAGGGGCTAGAGC
Organism: Xenopus tropicalis; assembly: GCF_000004195.4. Classification (NCBI taxonomy): domain Eukaryota; kingdom Metazoa; phylum Chordata; class Amphibia; order Anura; family Pipidae; genus Xenopus; species Xenopus tropicalis. Next base: position 373,303 of record NC_030681.2, read on the forward strand.
TGATTGGCTAAAGGCCCAATAGTGGAACTTGAGAAGGTCCTCGTAGGTAAAGAAACATGGCGGCCTGTAATGGAGCCAGCAGGGAGGGGCTAGAGCTGATTGGCTAAAGGCCCAATAGCAGCACTTGAGAAGGTCCTAGTAGGTAAAGAAACATGGCAGCCTGTAATGGAGTCAGCAGGGAGGGGCTAGAGCTGATTGGCTAAAGGCCCAATAGCGGCACTTGGCAAGGTCCTAGTAGGTAAAAAAACATGGCGCCTGTAATGAAGCCAGCAGGGAGGCGCTAGAGCTGATTGGCTAAAGGCCCAATGGCGGGCACTTGAGAAGGTCCTAGTAGGTAAAGAAACATGGCGGCCTGTAATGAGCCAGCAGGTAGGGGCTAGAGCTGATTGGCTAAAGGCCCAATAGCGGCACTTGGCAAGGTCCTAGTAGGTAAAGAAACATGGCGGCCTGTAATGGAGCCAGCAGGGAGGGACTAGAGCTGATTGGCTAAAGGCCCAATAGCGGCACTTGGCAAGGTCCTAGTAGGTAAAAAAACATGGTGGCCTGTAATGAAGCCAGCAGGGAGGGGCTAGAGCTGATTGGCTAAAGGCCCAATAGCAGCACTTGAGAAGGTCCTAGTAGGTAAAGAAACATGGCAGCCTGTAATGGAGCCAGCAGGGAGGGGCTAGAGCTGATTGGCTAAAGGCCCAATAGCGGCACTTGGCAAGGTCCTAGTAGGTAAAAAAACATGGCGGCCTGTAATGAAGCCAGCAGGGAGGCGCTAGAGCTGATTGGCTAAAGGCCCAATGGCGGCACTTGAGAAGGTCCTAGTAGGTAAAGAAACATGGCGGCCTGTAATGGAGCCAGCAGGTAGGGGCTAGAGCTGATTGGGTAAAGGCCCAATAGCGGCACTTGGCAAGGTCCTAGTAGGTAAAGAAACATGGCGGCCTGTAATGGAGCCAGCAGGGAGGGACTACAGCTGATTGGCTAAAGGCCCAATAGCGGCACTTGGCAAGGTCCTAGTAGGTAAAAAAACATGGTGGCCTGTAATGAAGCCAGCAGGGAGGGGCTAGAGCTGATTGGCTAAAGGCCCAATAGCAGCACTTGAGAAGGTCCTAGTAGGTAAAGAAACATGGCGGCCTGTAATGGAGCCAGCAGGGAGGGACTAGAGCTGATTGGCTAAAGGCCCAATAGCGGCACTTGGCAAGGTCCTAGTAGGTAAAAAAACATGGTGGCCTGTAATGAAGCCAGCAGGGAGGGGCTAGAGCTGATTGGCTAAAGGCCCAATAGCAGCACTTGAGAAGGTCCTAGTAGGTAAAGAAACATGGCAGCCTGTAATGGAGCCAGCAGGGAGGGGCTAGAGCTGATTGGCTAAAGGCCCAATAGCAGCACTTGAGAAGGTCCTAGTAGGTAAAGAAACATGGCGGCCTGTAATGGAGCCAGCAGGGAGGGGCTAGAGCTGATTGGCTAAAGGCCCAATAGCGGCACTTGAGAAGGTCCTAGTAGGTAAAGAAACATGGCGGCCTGTAATGGAGCCAGCAGGGAGGGGCTAGAGCTGATTGGCTAAAGGCCCAATAGCGGCACTTGGCAAGGTCCTAGTAGGTAAAAAAACATGGCGGCCTGTAATGGAGCCAGCAGGGAGGGGCTAGAGCTGATTGGCTAAAGGCCCAATAGCAGCACTTGAGAAGGTCCTAGTAGGTAAAGAAACATGGCAGCCTGTAATGGAGCCAGCAGGGAGGGGCTAGAGCTGATTGGCTAAAGGCCCAATAGCGGCACTTGAGAAGGTCCTAGTAGGTAAAGAAACATGGCGGCCTGTAATGGAGCCAGCAGGGAGGGGCTAGAGCTGATTGGCTAAAGGCCCAATAGCGGCACTTGGCAAGGTCCTAGTAGGTAAAAAAACATGGCGGCCTGTAATGGAGCCAGCAGGGAGGGGCTAGAGCTGATTGGCTAAAGGCCCAATAGTGGAACTTGAGAAGGTCCTAGTAGGTAAAGAAACATGGCGGCCTGTAATGGAGCCAGCAGGGAGGGGCTAGAGCTGATTGGCTAAAGGCCCAATAGTGGAACTTGAGAAGGTCCTAGTAGGTAAAGAAACATGGCGGCCTGTAATGGAGCCAGCAGGGAGGGGCTAGAGCTGATTGGCTAAAGGCCCAATAGCGGCACTTGGCAAGGTCCTAGTAGGTAAAAAAACATGGCGGCCTGTAATGAAGCCAGCAGGGAGGCGCTAGAGCTGATTGGCTAAAGGCCCAATGGCGGCACTTGAGAAGGTCCTAGTAGGTAAAGAAACATGGCGGCCTGTAATGGAGCCAGCAGGTAGGGGCTAGAGCTGATTGGCTAAAGGCCCAATAGCGGCACTTGGCAAGGTCCTAGTAGGTAAAGAAACATGGCGGCCTGTAATGGAGCCAGCAGGGAGGGACTAGAGCTGATTGGCTAAAGGCCCAATAGCGGCACTTGGCAAGGTCCTAGTAGGTAAAAAAACATGGTGGCCTGTAATGAAGCCAGCAGGGAGGGGCTAGAGCTGATTGGCTAAAGGCCCAATAGCAGCACTTGAGAAGGTCCTAGTAGGTAAAGAAACATGGCAGCCTGTAATGGAGCCAGCAGGGAGGGGCTAGAGCTGATTGGCTAAAGGCCCAATAGCGGCACTTGGCAAGGTCCTAGTAGGTAAAAAAACATGGCGGCCTGTAATGAAGCCAGCAGGGAGGCGCTAGAGCTGATTGGCTAAAGGCCCAATGGCGGCACTTGAGAAGGTCCTAGTAGGTAAAGAAACATGGCGGCCTGTAATGGAGCCAGCAGGGAGGGACTACAGCTGATTGGCTAAAGGCCCAATAGCGGCACTTGGCAAGGTCCTAGTAGGTAAAAAAACATGGTGGCCTGTAATGAAGCCAGCAGGGAGGGGCTAGAGCTGATTGGCTAAAGGCCCAATAGCAGCACTTGAGAAGGTCCTAGTAGGTAAAGAAACATGGCGGCCTGTAATGGAGCCAGCAGGGAGGGACTAGAGCTGATTGGCTAAAGGCCCAATAGCGGCACTTGGCAAGGTCCTAGTAGGTAAAAAAACATGGTGGCCTGTAATGAAGCCAGCAGGGAGGGGCTAGAGCTGATTGGCTAAAGGCCCAATAGCAGCACTTGAGAAGGTCCTAGTAGGTAAAGAAACATGGCGGCCTGTAATGGAACCAGCAGGGAGGGGCTAGAGCTGATTGGCTAAAGGCCCAATAGCAGCTCTTGGCAAGGTCCCAGTAGGTAAAAAACATGGCGGCCTGTAATGGACCCAGCAGGGAGGGGCTAGAGCTGATTGGCTAAAGGCCCAATAGCAGCACTTGAGAAGGTCCTAGTAGGTAAAGAAACATGGCAGCCTGTAATGGAACCAGCAGGGAGGGGCTAGAGCTGATTGGCTAAAGGCCCAATAGCGGCACTTGAGAAGGTCCTAGTAGGTAAAGAAACATGGCGGCCTGTAATGAAGCCAGCAGGGAGGGGCTAGAGCTGATTGGCTAAAGGCCCAATAGCAGCACTTGAGAAGGTCCTAGTAGGTAAAGAAACATGGCGGCCTGTAATGGAACCAGCAGGAAGGGGCCAGAGCTGATTGGCTAAAGGCCCAATAGCAGCACTTGAGAAGGTCCTAGTAGGTAAAGAAACATGGCGGCCTGTAATGGAGCCAGCAGGGAGGGGCTAGAGCTGATTGGCTAAAGGCCCAATAGCAGCACTTGAGAAGGTCCTAGTAGGTAAAAAACATGGCAGCCTGTAATGGAGCCAGCAGGGAGGGGCTAGAGCTGATTGGCTAAAGGCCCAATAGCAGCACTTGAGAAGGTCCTAGTAGGTAAAGAAACATGGCGGCCTGTAATGGAGCCAGCAGGGAGGGGCTAGAGCTGATTGGCTAAAGGCCCAATAGCAGCACTTGAGAAGGTCCTAGTAGGTAAAGAAACATGGCGGCCTGTAATGGAGCCAGCAGGGAGGGGCTAGAGCTGATTGGCTAAAGGCCCAATAGCAGCACTTGAGAAGGTCCTAGTAGGTAAAGAAACATGGCGGCCTGTAATGGAGCCAGCAGGGAGGGGCTAGAGCTGATTGGCTAAATGCCCAATAGCGGCACTTGGCAAGGTCCTAGTAGGTAAAAAACATGGCGGCCTGTAATGGAGCCAGCAGGGAGGTGCTAGAGCTGATTGGCTAAAGGCCCAATAGCGGCACTTGGCAAGGTCCTAGTAGGTAAAAAACATGGCGGCCTGTAATGAAGCCAGCAGGGAGGGGCTAGAGCTGATTGGCTAAAGGCCCAATAGCGGCACTTTAGAAGGTCCTAGTAGGTAAAGAAACATGGCGGCCTGTAATGGAACCAGCAGGGAGGGGCTAGAGCTGATTGGCTAAAGGCCCAATAGCGGCACTTGAGAAGGTCCTAGTAGGTAAAGAAACATGGCGGCCTGTAATGGAGCCAGCAGGGAGGGGCTAGAGCTGATTGGCTCAAGGCCCAATAGCGGCACTTGAGAAGGTCCTAGTAGGTAAAAAAATATGGCGGCCTGTAATGGAGCCAGCAGGGAGGGGCTAGAGCTGATTGGCTAAAGGCCCAATAGCAGCACTTGAGAAGGTCCTAGTAGGTAAAGAAACATGGCGGCCTGTAATGGAGCCAGCAGGGAGGGGCTAGAGCTGATTGGCTAAAGGCCCAATAGCGGCACTTGGCAAGGTCCTAGTAGGTAAAAAAACATGGCGGCCTGTAATGAAGCCAGCAGGGAGGGGCTAGAGCTGATTGGCTAAAGGCCCAATAGCAGCACTTGAGAAAGTCCTAGTAGGTAAAGAAACATGGCGGCCTGTAATGGAACCAGCAGGGAGGGGCTAGAGCTGATTGGCTACAGGCCCAATAGCAGCACTTGGCAAGGTCCCAGTAGGTAAAAAACATGGCGGCCTGTAATGGACCAAGCAGGGAGGGGCTAGAGCTGATTGGCTAAAGGCCCAATAGCAGCACTTGAGAAGGTCCTAGTAGGTAAAGAAACATGGCAGCCTGTAATGAAGCCAGCAGGGAGGGGCTAGAGCTGATTGGCTAAAGGCCCAATAGCAGCACTTGAGAAGGTCCTAGTAGGTAAAAAAACATGACGGCCTGTAATGGAGCCAGCAGGGAGGGGCTAGAGCTGATTGGCTAAAGGTCCAATAGCGGCACTTGAGAAGGTCCTAGTAGGTAAAGAAACATGGCGGCCTGTAATGGAACCAGCAGGAAGGGGCCAGAGCTGATTGGCTAAAGGCCCAATAGCAGCACTTGAGAAGGTCCTAGTAGGTAAAGAAACATGGCGGCCTGTAATGGAGCCAGCAGGGAGGGGCTACAGCTGATTGGCTAAAGGCCCAATAGCAGCACTTGAGAAGGTCCTAGTAGGTAAAAAAACATGGCGGCCTGTAATGAAGCCAGCAGGGAGGGGCTAGAGCTGATTGGCTAAAGGCCCAATAGTAGCACTTGAGAAGGTCCTAGTAGGGAAAGAAACATGGCGGCCTGTAATGGAACCAGCAGGGAGGGGCTAGAGCTGATTGGCTAAAGGCCCAATAGCGGCACTTGAGAAGGTCCTAGTAGGTAAAGAAACATGGCGGCCTGTAATGGAGCCAGCAGGGAGGGGCTAGAGCTGATTGGCTAAAGGCCCAATAGCAGCACTTGAGAAGGTCCTAGTAGGTAAAGAAACATGGCGGCCTGTAATGGAACCAGCAGGAAGGGGCCAGAGCTGATTGGCTAAAGGCCCAATAGCAGCACTTGAGAAGGTCCTAGTAGGTAAAGAAACATGGCGGCCTGTAATGGAACCAGCAGGAAGGGGCCAGAGCTGATTGGCTAAAGGCCCAATAGCAGCACTTGAGAAGGTCCTAGTAGGTAAAGAAACATGGCGGCCTGTAATGGAGCCAGCAGGGAGGGGCTAGAGCTGATTGGCTAAAGGCCCAATAGCAGCACTTGAGAAGGTCCTAGTAGGTAAAAAAACATGGCAGCCTGTAATGGAGCCAGCAGGGAGGGGCTAGAGCTGATTGGCTAAAGGCCCAATAGCAGCACTTGAGAAGGTCCTAGTAGGTAAAGAAACATGGCGGCCTGTAATGGAGCCAGCAGGGAGGGGCTAGAGCTGATTGGCTAAAGGCCCAATAGCAGCACTTGAGAAGGTCCTAGTAGGTAAAGAAACATGGCGGCCTGTAATGGAGCCAGCAGGGAGGGGCTAGAGCTGATTGGCTAAAGGCCCAATAGCAGCACTTGAGAAGGTCCTAGTAGGTAAAGAAACATGGCGGCCTGTAATGGAGCCAGCAGGGAGGGGCTAGAGCTGATTGGCTAAATGCCCAATAGCGGCACTTGGCAAGGTCCTAGTAGGTAAAAAAACATGGCGGCCTGTAATGGAGCCAGCAGGGAGGTGCTAGAGCTGATTGGCTAAAGGCCCAATAGCGGCACTTGGCAAGGTCCTAGTAGGTAAAAAAACATGGCGGCCTGTAATGAAGCCAGCAGGGAGGGGCTAGAGCTGATTGGCTAAAGGCCCAATAGCGGCACTTTAGAAGGTCCTAGTAGGTAAAGAAACATGGCGGCCTGTAATGGAACCAGCAGGGAGGGGCTAGAGCTGATTGGCTAAAGGCCCAATAGCGGCACTTGAGAAGGTCCTAGTAGGTAAAGAAACATGGCGGCCTGTAATGGAGCCAGCAGGGAGGGGCTAGAGCTGATTGGCTCAAGGCCCAATAGCGGCACTTGAGAAGGTCCTAGTAGGTAAAAAAATATGGCGGCCTGTAATGGAGCCAGCAGGGAGGGGCTAGAGCTGATTGGCTAAAGGCCCAATAGCAGCACTTGAGAAGGTCCTAGTAGGTAAAGAAACATGGCGGCCTGTAATGGAGCCAGCAGGGAGGGGCTAGAGCTGATTGGCTAAAGGCCCAATAGCGGCACTTGGCAAGGTCCTAGTAGGTAAAAAAACATGGCGGCCTGTAATGAAGCCAGCAGGGAGGGGCTAGAGCTGATTGGCTAAAGGCCCAATAGCAGCACTTGAGAAAGTCCTAGTAGGTAAAGAAACATGGCGGCCTGTAATGGAACCAGCAGGGAGGGGCTAGAGCTGATTGGCTACAGGCCCAATAGCAGCACTTGGCAAGGTCCCAGTAGGTAAAAAACATGGCGGCCTGTAATGGACCAAGCAGGGAGGGGCTAGAGCTGATTGGCTAAAGGCCCAATAGCAGCACTTGAGAAGGTCCTAGTAGGTAAAGAAACATGGCAGCCTGTAATGAAGCCAGCAGGGAGGGGCTAGAGCTGATTGGCTAAAGGCCCAATAGCAGCACTTGAGAAGGTCCTAGTAGGTAAAAAAACATGACGGCCTGTAATGGAGCCAGCAGGGAGGGGCTAGAGCTGATTGGCTAAAGGTCCAATAGCGGCACTTGAGAAGGTCCTAGTAGGTAAAGAAACATGGCGGCCTGTAATGGAACCAGCAGGAAGGGGCCAGAGCTGATTGGCTAAAGGCCCAATAGCAGCACTTGAGAAGGTCCTAGTAGGTAAAGAAACATGGCGGCCTGTAATGGAGCCAGCAGGGAGGGGCTACAGCTGATTGGCTAAAGGCCCAATAGCAGCACTTGAGAAGGTCCTAGTAGGTAAAAAAACATGGCGGCCTGTAATGAAGCCAGCAGGGAGGGGCTAGAGCTGATTGGCTAAAGGCCCAATAGTAGCACTTGAGAAGGTCCTAGTAGGGAAAGAAACATGGCGGCCTGTAATGGAACCAGCAGGGAGGGGCTAGAGCTGATTGGCTAAAGGCCCAATAGCGGCACTTGAGAAGGTCCTAGTAGGTAAAGAAACATGGCGGCCTGTAATGGAGCCAGCAGGGAGGGGCTAGAGCTGATTGGCTAAAGGCCCAATAGCGGCACTTGGCAAGGTCCTAGTAGGTAAAAAAATATGGCGGCCTGTAATGGAGCCAGCAGGGAGGGGCTAGAGCTGATTGGCTAAGGGCCCAATAGCAGCACTTGAGAAGGTCCTAGTAGGTAAAGAAACATGGCGGCCTGTAATGGAACCAGCAGGTAGGGGCTAGAGCTGATTGGCTAAAGGCCCAATAGCGGCACTTGAGAAGGTCCTAGTAGGTAAAGAAACATGGCAGCCTGTAATGGAGCCAGCAGGGAGGGGCTAGAGCTGATTGGCTAAAGGCCCAATAGCAGCACTTGAGAAGGTCCTAGTAGGTAAAGAAACATGGCGGCCTGTAATGGAGCCAGCAGGGAGGGGCTAGAGCTGATTGGCTAAAGGCCCAATAGCAGCACTTGGCAAGGTCCTAGTAGGTAAAGAAACATGGCGGCCTGTAATGGAGCCAGCAGGGAGGGGCTAGAGCTGATTGGCTAAAGGCCCAATAGCGGCACTTGGCAAGGTCCTAGTAGGTAAAAAAACATGGCGGCCTGTAATGAAGCCAGCAGGGAGGGGCTAGAGCTGATTGGCTAAAGGCCCAATAGCAGCACTTGAGAAGGTCCTAGTAGGTAAAGAAACATGGCGGCCTGTAATGGAACCAGCAGGGAGGGGCTAGAGCTGATTGGCTACAGGCCCAATAGCAGCACTTGGCAAGGTCCCAGTAGGTAAAAAACATGGCGGCCTGTAATGGACCCAGCAGGGAGGGGCTAGAGCTGATTGGCTAAAGGCCCAATAGCAGCACTTGAGAAGGTCCTAGTAGGTAAAGAAACATGGCAGCCTGTAATGGAACCAGCAGGGAGGGGCTAGAGCTGATTGGCTAAAGGCCCAATAGCGGCACTTGAGAAGGTCCTAGTAGGTAAAGAAACATGGCAGCCTGTAATGAAGCCAGCAGGGAGGGGCTAGAGCTGATTGGCTAAAGGCCCAATAGCAGCACTTGAGAAGGTCCTAGTAGGTAAAAAAACATGACGGCCTGTAATGGAGCCAGCAGGGAGGGGCTAGAGCTGATTGGCTAAAGGTCCAATAGCGGCACTTGAGAAGGTCCTAGTAGGTAAAGAAACATGGCGGCCTGTAATGGAACCAGCAGGAAGGGGCCAGAGCTGATTGGCTAAAGGCCCAATAGCAGCACTTGAGAAGGTCCTAGTAGGTAAAGAAACATGGCGGCCTGTAATGGAGCCAGCAGGGAGGGGCTACAGCTGATTGGCTAAAGGCCCAATAGCAGCACTTGAGAAGGTCCTAGTAGGTAAAAAAACATGGCGGCCTGTAATGAAGCCAGCAGGGAGGGGCTAGAGCTGATTGGCTAAAGGCCCAATAGTAGCACTTGAGAAGGTCCTAGTAGGGAAAGAAACATGGCGGCCTGTAATGGAACCAGCAGGGAGGGGCTAGAGCTGATTGGCTAAAGGCCCAATAGCGGCACTTGAGAAGGTCCTAGTAGGTAAAGAAACATGGCGGCCTGTAATGGAGCCAGCAGGGAGGGGCTAGAGCTGATTGGCTAAAGGCCCAATAGCGGCACTTGAGAAGGTCCTAGTAGGTAAAAAAATATGGCGGCCTGTAATGGAGCCAGCAGGGAGGGGCTAGAGCTGATTGGCTAAAGGCCCAATAGCAGCACTTGAGAAGGTCCTAGTAGGTAAAGAAACATGGCGGCCTGTAATGGAACCAGCAGGTAGGGGCTAGAGCTGATTGGCTAAAGGCCCAATAGCGGCACTTGGCAAGGTCCTAGTAGGTAAAGAAACATGGCAGCCTGTAATGGAGCCAGCAGGGAGGGGCTAGAGCTGATTGGCTAAAGGCCCAATAGCAGCACTTGAGAAGGTCCTAGTAGGTAAAGAAACATGGCGGCCTGTAATGGAGCCAGCAGGGAGGGGCTAGAGCTGATTGGCTAAAGGCCCAATAGCAGCACTTGGCAAGGTCCTAGTAGGTAAAGAAACATGGCGGCCTGTAATGGAGCCAGCAGGGAGGGGCTAGAGCTGATTGGCTAAAGGCCCAATAGCAGCACTTGGCAAGGTCCTAGTAGGTAAAGAAATAAAAATTTTTTAGTGTAAGTGAAATGTATCACCCAGATACCTTGTGCTTCGGTTTAAACAAAAAATACTTAACTCTGGAGCGCCCCCCTCTGTCCAGACTTCCCTGATGAGGTCTCATGGGGTAAAATAAAATTTAAAAACAAACCAGGTAATATGATATTAATACCCCCCCCCCGTAAATGTGTTTGCAGCTAAAAAAAACCCTGTGGGCGCCAACACGCCCGGATGGGGAGTCCCTTTATAGACACGCCCGGATGGGGAGTCCCTTTATAGACACGCCCGGATGGGGAGTCCCTTTATAGACACGCCCGGATGGGGAGTCCCTTTATAGACACCTGGGATGGGTAGTCCCTTTATAGACACCCGGGATGGGGAGTCCCTTTATAGACACCCGGGATGGGGAGTCCCTTTATAGACAGCGTGGGGTTGTTGTGTCTCTTTATGGGACCTGCAGCGCTCTCTTGCATCCCGCTTGGAAGTCTCTGCGCGTTCTTCCCTTTGGCGCCTCTCTCCAGCGCTGACGCGTTTCGCCGTCTTCCTCTGAGCGATGATGTCACGTCCCTTGGTCCGTGTATTTAATTGGCCCCCCCAGCTGTCCCATTAGTATTAGTAACGCTACAAACCATCATTGAATTACATAGATTTATATAAAAGAGGAAAAAAATAAAAATAAATAAATTGTAAAAACATTATAAAAAAGCTCTAAGATTGTAATCTATTGAGAGCAAAAGGGCTTGGGTGGGTGGGACAATATCCGTGCCCCCAGGGCAGGAATGGCTACAGGGCCCGGGAGGTAAATAGAAGGGCCCCATACGGGGTGGGGGGGGCTCACCCATTTTATCATCATAATTCTGTAACTAAAACCCGTTAGTTATAAATACCTGCATAGTGCCCGGGGGCCAGGGAATGTGCATTGATCAATCCCCCTCCCTTCTTTCTATGCCTGTATATAAACAATAATCCTGCCCCCCCCCCCCCCCAGACATGGAGAGATACTGGGAGGAGGAAGAGGAGGAGGACAGTTACTCATCTGAGCCCGAGGGGAGCGACGAAGGCCCAGGCCAGGTAATAGTGACATTTCCTCATCCTCTATTTATATATATACCTGTCCCTGCACCCCGGCCCCTGCACCCTGGCCCTGCACTCTACACCACGGCCCCTGCACCCTACACCCTGCCCCTGCACCCTACACCCTGCACCCTGGCCCTGCACCCTACACCCTGCCCCTGCACCCTGGCCCTGTACTCTACACCCCGGCCCCTGCACCCTACACCCTGCCCCTGCACCCTGGCCCTGCACCCTACACCCTGCCCCTGCACCCTACACCCTGCACCCTACACCCTGCACCCTGGCCCCTGCACCCTGGCCCTGCACCCTACACCCTGCCCCTGCACCCTACACCCTGCACCCTACACCCTGCACCCTGGCCCTGCACCCTACACCCTGCCCCTGGCCCCTGCACCCTGCCCCTGCACCCTACACCCCGGCCCCTGCACCCTACACCCTGCCCCTGCACCCTACACCCTGGCCCCTGCACCCTGGCCCTGCGCCCTGGCCCTGCACCCTACACCCTGCACCCTACACCATGCAACCTGGCCCTGCACCCCGGCCCCTGCACCCTACACCCTGGCCCCTGCACCTTGCACCCTGGCCCCTGCACCCTGCACCCTACACTCTGGCCCTGCACCCTGCCCCTGCACCCTACATCCTGCACCCCGGCCCCTGCACCCTACACCCTGCACCCTGCATCCCAGCCCCTGCCCCCGGCCCCTGCACCCTGCCTCCTGCACCCTACATCCTGCACCCCGGCCCCTGCACCCTGCCCCTGCACCCTACATCCTGCACCCCGGCCCCTGCACCCTGCCCCTGCACCCTACATCCTGCACCCCGGCCCCTGCACCCTACATCCTGCCCCCTGCACCCCGGCCCCCTGCACCCTGCCCCTGCACCCTACATCCTGCACCCCGGCCCCTGCACCCTGCCCCTGCACCCTACATCCTGCACCCCGGCCCCTGCACCCTGCCCCTGCACCCTACATCCTGCACCCCGGCCCCTGCACCCTGCCCCTGCACCCTACATCCTGCCCCCTGCACCCCGGCCCCCTGCACCCCGACTGGATGATTAGAAACAAAATACAATTTTCTCAGGATTTGGATGATGAAGATTTTGACATCAGGAAACCAAAGAAGTTTGGAAGGAAAGTTCTGCGCTCGACTTCCCTGAACCGTCAGGTCTGTACTGATTGGCTCTCACTGTACTGCCCCGGGGTTGGCTCTCACTGTACTGCCCCGGGGTTGGCTCTCACTGTACTGCCCCGGGATTGGCTCTCACTGTACTGCCCCGGGGTTGGCTCTCACTGTACTGCCCCGGGATTGGCTCTCACTGTACTGCCCTGGGATTGGCTCTCACTGTACTGCCCCGGGGTTGGCTCTCACTGTACTGCCCCGGGATTGGCTCTCACTGTACTGCCCCGGGATTGGCTCTCACTGTACTGCCCCGGGGTTGGCTCTCACTGTACTGCCCCGGGATTGGCTCTCACTACTGCCCCGGGATTGGCTCTCACTGTACTGCCCCGGGGTTGGCTCTCACTGTACTGCCCCGGGATTGGCTCTCACTGTACTGCCCCGGGCTTGGCTCTCACTGTACTGCCCCGGGACTGGCTCTCACTGTACTGCCCCGGGATTGGCTCTCACTGTACTGCCCCGGGGTTGGCTCTCACTGTACTGCCCCGGGACTGGCTCTCACTGTACTGCCCCGGGATTGGCTCTCACTGTACTGCCCCGGGGTTGGCTCTCACTGTACTGCCCCGGGATTGGCTCTCACTGTACTGCCCCGGGGTTGGCTCTCACTGTACTGCCCCGGGACTGGCTCTCACTGTACTGCCCCGGGATTGGCTCTCACTGTACTGCCCCGGGGTTGGCTCTCACTGTACTGCCCCGGGGTTGGCTCTCACTGTACTGCCCCGGGGTTGGCTCTCACTGTACTGCCCCGGGATTGGCTCTCACTGTACTGCCCCGGGATTGGCTCTCACTGTACTGCCCCGGGGTTGGCTCTCACTGTACTGCCCCGGGATTGGCTCTCACTACTGCCCCGGGATTGGCTCTCACTGTACTGCCCCGGGGTTGGCTCTCACTGTACTGCCCCGGGATTGGCTCTCACTGTACTGCCCCGGGGTTGGCTCTCACTGTACTGCCCCGGGATTGGCTCTCACTGTACTGCCCCGGGGTTGGCTCTCACTGTACTGCCCCGGGACTGGCTCTCACTGTACTGCCCCGGGATTGGCTCTCACTGTACTGCCCCGAGATTGGCTCTCACTGTACTGCCCCGGGATTGGCTCTCACTGTACTGCCCCGGGACTGGCTCTCACTGTACTGCCCCGGGATTGGCTCTCACTGTACTGCCCCGGGACTGGCTCTCACTGTACTGCCCTGGGATTGGCTCTCACTGTACTGCCCCGAGATTGGCTCTCACTGTACTGCCCCAGGGTTGGCTCTCACTGTACTGCCCCGGGGTTGGCTCTCACTGTACTGCCCCGGGATTGGCTCTCACTGTACTGGCCCGGGATTGGCTCTCACTGTACTGGCCCGGGATTGGCTCTCACTGTACTGCCCCGGGATTGGCTCTCACTGTACTGCCCCGGGGTTGGCTCTCACTGTACTGCCCCGGGATTGGCTCTCACTGTACTGGCCCGGGATTGGCTCTCACTGTACTGGCCCGGGATTGGCTCTCACTGTACTGCCCCGGGATTGGCTCTCACTGTACTTCCCCGGGATTGGCTCTCACTGTACTGCCCCGGGATTGGCTCTCACTGTACTGCCCCCGGATTGGCTCTCACTGTACTGCCCCGGGGTTGGCTCTCACTCTCTCACTGGGTGGGGCCCCTCAGTGTATTGTCTGTACTGCCCTGGGATTGGCTCTCACTGTACTGCCCTGGGATTGGCTCTCACTGTACTGCCCCGGGATTGGCTCTCACTGTTCTGCCCCGGGGTTGGCTCTCACTCTCTCACTGGGTGGGGCCCCTCAGTGTATTGTCTGTACTGCCCCGGGATTGGCTCTCACTGTACTGCCCCGGGATTGGCTCTCACTGTACTGCCCCGGGATTGGCTCTCACTGTACTGCCCCGGGATTGGCTCTCACTGTACTGCCCCAGGATTGGCTCTCACTCTCTCACTGGGTGGGGCCCATACGGTATGGGGGTGGTACTGCGCAATGTGTATGATGCGCCAGATGGACCAATAAGATCACAAGTATCAGTGACATCACATTTTTTTGTTTTTTTGCAGCCGAACTTTAAACAGAAGTTTGTGTCGTTACTGAAGAGGTTTAAAGTGAATGAAGATGTAAGAACCCTCTGTGTTACCTGTATATACTGACCCTGCAAGCTAGCACTCTAACCGGCCCTGCCCCTCCCCCTAAGCACCCTGCCCCCCTTATATTTATATATAGTGACCCCCCCCTTAACTGCCCCTCCCCCAGTGTAACCAATCCCAACTGGGCCAGCCTTTCCCCATAACTGAGCCCATTCCCTTTATCAGCTTAGTCGCTCTTCCCTGTACTTTCTCTATTTCATTACTGCCCCCCCTTATATATTTATATATAGTGCCCCCCCCTTAACTGCCCCCCCAGTGTAACCAATCCCAACTGGGCCAGCCTTTCCCCATAACTGAGCCCATTCCCTTTATCAGCTTAGTCGCTCTTCCCTGTACTTTCTCTATTTCATTACTGCCCCCCCTTATATATTTATATATAGTGCCCCCCCCTTAACTGCCCCTCCCCCAGTGTAACCAATCCCAACTGGGCCAGCCTTTCCCCATAACTGAGCCCATTCCCTTTATCAGCTTAGTCGCTCTTCCCTGTACTTTCTCTATTTCATTACTGCCCCCCCTTATATATTTATATATAGTGACCCCCCCCTTAACTGCCCCCCCCCCCCAGTGTAACCAATCCCAACTGGGCCAGCCTTTCCCCATAACTGAGCCCATTCCCTTTATCAGCTTAGTCGCTCTTCCCTGTACTTTCTCTATTTCATTACTGCCCCCCCTTATATATTTATATATAGTGACCCCCCCCCCTTAACTGCCCCCCCCCCCAGTGTAACCAATCCCAACTGGGCCTTTCCCCATAACTGAGCCCATTCCCTTTATCAGCTTAGTCGCTCTTCCCTGTACTTTCTCTATTTCATTACTGCCCCCCCTTATATATTTATATATAGTGACCCCCCCTTTACTGCCCCCCCCCCAGTGTAACCAATCCCAACTGGGCCAGCCTTTCCCCATAACTGAGCCCATTCCCTTTATCAGCTTAGTCGCTCTTCCCTGTACTTTCTCTATTTCTTTTCTGCCCCCCCTTATATATTTATATATAGTGACCCCCCCCTTAACTGCCCCTTCCCCAGTGTAACCAATCCCAACTGGGCCAGCCTTTCCCCATAACTGAGCCCATTCCCTTTATCAGCTTAGTCGCTCTTCCCTGTACTTTCTCTATTTCATTACTGCCCCCCCCTTATATATTTATATATAGTGACCCCCCCCTTAACTGCCCCCCCCCCAGTGTAACCAATCCCAACTGGGCCAGCCTTTCCCCATAACTGAGCCCATTCCCTTTATCAGCTTAGTCGCTCTTCCCTGTACTTTCTCTATTTCATTACTGCCCCCCCTTATATATTTATATATAGATCCCACCCCCCCTTAATTGCACCCCCTTATATATTTAGTGATCCTACCCCCCCAATCTACCGTATATACTCGAGTATAAGCCGAGGTACCTAATTTTACCTAGGAAAACTGGCGTTTTGACTCGAGTATAAGCCTAGGGTGGGAAATGTAGCCGCTACTGCTAAGTTTCAATAATCAAATAAATAACAGATAAATAAATAATAGATAACTTTAGGGAAAGAAAAATGCTACAGCAGCAGACAAAAGCAAGTTTGGGAAGGCTAAGGAAGCTGCCATACTAATTATCAAGTACTTAGACCCCAGCCATAGCAGAATGCTTATCCAGCCTCCCTTTTCAGCACTCATGTACAAACTCTATTTACAATAAGATAATTAGAGAAAGATACTATGGACTGTGGGCCGCTGTAGTAACAAACCCTGTGGTTGCTATGGGCATTTTAGGGTTCTTCTACTAAAAGGTGAGCGGTTCTGTGTGCGCACGCACTCACGTCCGTCCCGGGAGGGCACAACGAGCGCGTTCAACGAGCCAGCAGTATACTCGAGTATAAGCCGAGGGTTACTTTTATACTCAAATACAGGGCCGGATTTCTACTTGGGGCGCCCCAAGGCCGCCCCCATTCGGCGCTCCCCGCCGCCGCGAATGCGCATGCGCCTAACTTGCGCATGCGCACACAACCCCCCCCGCCGTGACCGCTAATGCGCATGCGCAAGCGCCAAACGTAGACCTCCCATATGGAGCAGTGGGGAGATGTCCCCATTGCTCCGTATGGGAGCAAAATGTTAAAATTTGCTTGCGGCGGGGCGGCATGCCGCCCCTGTGTATGTGCCGCCCTAGGCCTCGCCACAAATCCGGGCCTGCTCAAATATATACGGTACTTCCCATAGAGCCATGCTGACTCCTACCCATAATGCCATTCTCCAGAACATAATCTTAAATGTGATCCCCAGAGATGTCAGATCTACTGGCCTGTAATTGCCGGGCTGAGATTGTTACCCCTTCTCAATGCCATAGGTACCAGATGAGTGTGAGTGTGAGTGAGCGCTCTACATACCCAGCCTGTGTGTCTCTCGGGACTTGTTGTTCTATTGTTGATCGACCCCCCTGTCCCCTGTTTGTGCCTTGGTGTCTCATTCCCTCTTTTCTCTGTTAGTGACTTAACCCAACAGTACTGGTTCCCTTTAGCCTCTGGACGTGGAACGGACCTCCCGCGAGCAGGAAGAGGAGGAGGAGCTTGGGCTTCTGTACGACAGTCTGGATGAGTGTAACAACAGCGAGAGCGGCTTTGATATTGAGGATAATGATAGTGTCTTGAGCACCCCGAAACCCACCCTCAGGTGAGAGACCCTTACCCTGCTGTCAGACTGCACCCCAAAACCCACGCTCAGGTAAGAGACGCTTACCCTGCTGTCAGACTGCACCCCGAAACCCACCCTCAGGTGAGAGACCCTTACCCTGCTGTCAGACTGCACCCCGAAACCCACCCTCAGGTGAGAGACTCTTACCCTGCTGTCAGACTGCACCCCGAAACCCACCCTCAGGTGAGAGACCCTTACCCTGCTGTCAGACTGCACCCGGAAACCCACCCTCAGGTGAGAGACCCTTACCCTGCTGTCAGACTGCACCCCGAAACCCACCCTCAGGTGAGAGACCCTTACCCTGCTGTCAGACTGCACCCCGAAACCCACCCTCAGGTGAGAGACCCTTACCCTGCTGTCAGACTGCACCCCGAAACCCACGCTCAGGTAAGAGACCCTTACCCTGCTGTCAGACTGCACCCCGAAACCCACCCTCAGGTGAGAGACCCTTACCCTGCTGTCAGACTGCACCCCGAAACCCACCCTCAGGTGAGAGACCCTTACCTTGCTGTCAGACTGCACCCCGAAACCCACCCTCAGGTGAGAGACCCTTACCGTGCTGTCAGACTGCACCCCGAAACCCACCCTCAGGTGAGAGACCCTTACCCTGCTGTCAGACTGCTCCCCGAAACCCACCCTCAGGTGAGAGACCCTTACCCTGCTGTCAGACTGCTCCCCGAAACCCACCCTCAGGTGAGAGACCCTTACCTTGCTGTCAGACTGCACCCCGAAACCCACCCTCAGGTGAGAGACCCTTACCCTGCTGTCAGACTGCACCCCGAAACCCACCCTCAGGTGAGAGACCCTTACCCTGCTGTCAGACTGCACCCCGAAACCCACCCTCAGGTGAGAGACCCTTACCCTGCTGTCAGACTGCACCCCGAAACCCACCCTCAGGTGAGAGACCCTTACCCTGCTGTCAGACTGCACCCCGAAACCCACCCTCAGGTGAGAGACCCTTACCCTGCTGTCAGACTGCTCCCCGAAACCCACCCTCAGGTGAGAGACCCTTACCCTGCTGTCAGACTGCACCCCGAAACCCACCCTCAGGTGAGAGACCCTTACCCTGCTGTCAGACTGCACCCCGAAACCCACCCTCAGGTGAGAGACCCTTACCCTGCTGTCAGACTGCACCAAACTCCGCCGGGGGGGGGGGTCATTGTAGGCTGCAGCACCCCTTACTCCCCACCCCCCAATGTATCACTCATTCCCCCTCTCTTGGTAGGGAACCCCATAACCTGACTGCCCTTACAGTAAGGAACCCCTTCCTATGCTGATGGTAAGATCCCCTTTCCTTTCGTAATTATCTATGTATTTCTGTAGATCAGTGTAATTGGGCTGCTGTACATGTTGCTCGTTACTCACTGTACCCCATTACTCTCTGCCCGACTCTAGGAGATACTTCGAGGGAATTTCCAACTCAGGTTCTCAGACTGAAATTGGCAGCATCACTGGTCAGAAGGGGACGGAGAAAACTAACATTACAGTAACTATCCCATAATAACGCATTGTATAGTACTGCTGAGCTCCTCCCCCCCCCCCCCCGGATCTGGTACTCCCTGCCCCCCAATCTCCTTGTCTGTACCTGGTACTCCTGCCCCCCAATCTCCTTGTCTGTGCCGCTCTAGGTTGGGGGTCTGTGCTGCTCTTGGGTGGGGGTCTGTGCCACTCTGGGGTGGGGGGTCTGTGCCGCTCTGGGGTGGGGGTCTGTGCCGCTCTGGGGTGGGGGTCTGTGCCGCTCTGGGGTGGGGGTCTGTGCCGCTCTGGGGTGGGGGGTCTGTGCCGCTCTGGGGTGGGCGTCTGTGCCGCTCTGGGGTGGGGGGTCTGTGCCGCTCTGGGGTGGGGGGTCTGTGCCGCTCTGGGGTGGGGGGTCTGTGCTGCTCTGGGGTGGGTGTCTGTGCCGCTCTGGGGTGGGCGTCTGTGCCACTCTGCGGGCATTTCTATAGCACAAATACAGCTCTGTGTTTCTTACAGAAAGATCCGGAAAGCGTCAGAGTTGTTCTCCCTTCTCGCTCCGAGGACAGCGATGGGCGTTCGGCTGCCGTAAGTGACACACTGTGACTGTCTCTTAGAGTGTCGGGGCAAATACGGCACTACAGCCCACACTGGGGGTATATACTGTGTGTGTGTGTGTATATATATACAGTCAGTATAACCCCCTGCCCCGACGTGTGCTTTAATGGCAATAAGGTCCCACAATTGCCCCTTTGGTCTCTATAGGAAGCGGCTGAAGCTGCCCCTGCCCCGTCTCTCGCCCCCGACCTCACCACGTGGGACATTCCAGAGCGGGTACCCCACCTGGGCAGCATTGGCCGAGCGGAGTCGCAGATTATTACTTCCCCCAGGTAAGGACATTGCGTGGTAAATGGGCAGGGGGGGTATTAATGGAATAATAGCTCCCCCATAATGCCCCATAGGCAACAATTCCAGTTGTTCCACTTGCCCCTGTACTCTGCCCTACACCTATAGGGGCAGGTGCTGGATAACGGGGGGCTCTGTCATTTATCCCTCAGGCTGGACCCCAAGCTGATTCGGGGGCCCCGGAGCATCTCCATGAAGGATCGACTGAATCCGCGCATGTATAGTGAGCGAGGGGGCAGCCAGGAGGGGGAGCAGCGAGTGGGGGCATTAGACCCCCATCCCGGGTACCAGGTAAGTGCAGTAACTATGGCACTGGGGGGACCCTGGGCTCAGTATTTACTGGGGGGACCCTCAGCTCAGTATTTACTGGGGGGACCCTCAGCTCAGTATTTATTGGGGAGACCCTGGGCTCAGTATTTATTGGGGAGACCCTGGGCTCAGTATTTATTGGGGGAGACCCTGGGCTCAGTATTTATTGGGGAGACCCTGGGCTCAGTATTTATTGGGGAGACCCTCAGCTCAGTATTTATTGGGGAGACCCTGGGCTCAGTATTTACTGGGGAGACCCTGGGCTCAGTATTTATTGGGGGAGACCCCGGGCTCAGTATTTATTGGGGAGACCCTGGGCTCAGTATTTACTGGGGAGACCCTGGGCTCAGTATTTATTGGGGGGAGCCTGGGCTCGGTATTTATTGGGGAGACCCCGGGCTCAGTATTTATTGGGGAGACCCTGGGCTCAGTATTTATTGGGGGAATCCCCGGGCTCAGTATTTATTGGGGAGACCCCGGGCTCAGTATTTATTGGGGGAGACCCCGGGCTCAGTATTTATTGGGGGAGACCCCGGGCTCAGTATTTATTGGGGGAGACCTCGGGCTCAGTATTTATTGGCGGAGACCCCGGGCTCAGTATTTATTGGGGAGACCCCGGGCTCAGTATTTACTGGGGAGACCCTGGGCTCAGTATTTATTGGGGAGACCCCGGGCTCAGTATTTATTGGGGGAGACCCCGGGCTCAGTATTTATTGGGGGAGACCCCGGGCTCAGTATTTATTGGGGGAGACCCCGGGCTCAGTATTTATTGGGGAGACCCCGGGCTCAGTATTTATTGGGGGAGACCTCGGGCTCAGTATTTATTGGGGGAGACCCCGGGCTCAGTATTTATTGGGGAGACCCCGGGCTCAGTATTTATTGGGGGAGACCCCGGGCTCAGTATTTATTGGGGGAGACCCCGGGCTCAGTATTTATTGGGGGAGACCCTGGGCTCAGTATTTATTGGGGAGACCCCGGGCTCAGTATTTATTGGGGGAGACCCCGGGCTCAGTATTTATTGGGGGAGACCTCGGGCTCAGTATTTATTGGGGGAGACCCCGGGCTCAGTATTTATTGGGGGAGACCCCGGGCTCAGTATTTATTGGGGGAGACCCCGGGCTCAGTATTTATTGGGGAGACCCTGGGCTCAGTATTTATTGGGGGAGACCCCGGGCTCAGTATTTATTGGGGAGACCCTGGGCT
Organism: Xenopus tropicalis; assembly: GCF_000004195.4. Classification (NCBI taxonomy): domain Eukaryota; kingdom Metazoa; phylum Chordata; class Amphibia; order Anura; family Pipidae; genus Xenopus; species Xenopus tropicalis. The sequence goes on from NC_030681.2 coordinate 394,047, forward strand.
CAGTATTTATTGGGGAGACCCCGGGCTCAGTATTTATTGGGGAGACCCTGGGCTCAGTATTTATTGGGGGAGACCCCGGGCTCAGTATTTATTGGGGGAGACCTCGGGCTCAGTATTTATTGGCGGAGACCCCGGGCTCAGTATTTATTGGCGGAGACCCCGGGCTCAGTATTTATTGGGGGAGACCCCGGGCTCAGTATTTATTGGGGAGACCCTGGGCTCAGTATTTACTGGGGAGACCCTGGGCTCAGTATTTATTGGGGGAGACCCCGGGCTCAGTATTTATTGGGGGAGACCCCGGGCTCAGTATTTATTGGGGGAGACCTCGGGCTCAGTATTTATTGGCGGAGACCCCGGGCTCAGTATTTATTGGGGGAGACCCCGGGCTCAGTATTTATTGGGGGAGACCTCGGGCTCAGTATTTATTGGGGGAATCCCCGGGCTCAGTATTTATTGGGGGAGACCCCGGGCTCAGTATTTATTGGGGGAGACCTCGGGCTCAGTATTTATTGGGGGAGACCTCGGGCTCAGTATTTATTGGGGGAGACCCCGGGCTCAGTATTTATTGGGGGAGACCTCGGGCTCAGTATTTATTGGGGGAGACCCCGGGCTCAGTATTTATTGGGGGAGACCTCGGGCTCAGTATTTATTGGGGGAGACCCCGGGCTCAGTATTTATTGGGGGAGACCCCGGGCTCAGTATTTATTGGGGAGACCCCGGGCTCAGTATTTATTGGGGGAGACCCCGGGCTCAGTATTTATTGGGGGAGACCCCGGGCTCAGTATTTATTGGGGGGATCCCATTGCCCAGTCTCCCCATTGTTCCGTTTCCCCAGATTCCCCGGAAATCCGTATACGACGAACTGAACGAAATCCTCGGCTCCGAGCAGCAACTTCCCGAGAGCATCATCCTGCTGAGCAGCCAGGACTGGCAGGGCCAAGTAAGGGGGGCGGGTAAGGGGGCCCTCTCTGGGCCGGGTAAGGGGGGCTGAGTAAGGGGGCCCTCTCTGGGCCGGGTAAGGGGGGCTGAGTAAGGGGGCCCTCTCTGGGCCGGGTAAGAGCGCGCTCTCTGGGCCGGATAAGGGGGGGCCAAGTAAGGGGGGCCGGGTAAGGGGGGCCGAGTAAGGGGGCCCTCTCAGGGCCGGGTAAGAGCGCGCTTTCTGGGCCGGATAAGGGGGGGCCAAGTAAGGGGGGGCCGGGTAAGGGGGGCCGAGTAAGGGGGCCCTCTCAGGGCCGGGTAAGAGCGCGCTTTCTGGGCCGGATAAGGGGGGGCCAAGTAAGGGGGGGCCGAGTAAGGGGGCCCTCTCTGGGCCGGGTAAGGGGGGGCCAAGTAAGGGGGGGCCGAGTAAGGGGGCCCTCTCTGGGCCGGGTAAGGGGGGGCCGGGTAAGGGGGGGCCGGGTAAGGGGGGCCGAGTAAGGGGGCCCTCTCTGGGCCGGGTAAGGGGGGGCCAAGTAAGGGGGGGCCGAGTAAGGGGGCCCTCTCTGGGCCGGGTAAGGGGGGGCCAAGTAAGGGGGGCCGGGTAAGGGGGGCCGAGTAAGGGGGCCCTCTCTGGGCCAGGTAAGGGGGGGCCAAGTAAGGGGGGGCTGAGTAAGGGGGCGCTCTCTGGGCTGGGTAAGGGGGCGCTCTCGGCTGCTGAGCCCCAATGGGCCGAGTAAGTGACCTGTGACTTTCCCTTTCCCAGTACCTCGGGCAGCAGCTGTCGGGCAAACTCCTTACTGTATCGACCGGCTCCCCCGCGGATGTACAGGCGGCATTTACTGGCATCATCACCCGCATCCAGAGATAGTGAGTTACCTGCCCCACGTCTGCCCCTTGTCTGCCCCTCTCCTACTGCCATAATGTGCCCCTTGTCTGCCCCTCTCCTACTGCCATAATGTGCCCCTTGTCTGCCCCTCTCCTACTGCCATAATGTGCCCCTTGTCTGCCCCTCTCCTACTGCCATAATGTGCCCCTTGTCTGCCCCTCTCCTACTGCCATAATGTGCCCCTTGTCTGCCCCTCTCCTACTGCCATAATGTGCCCCTTGTCTGCCCCTCTCCTACTGCCATAATGTGCCCCTTGTCTGCCCCTCTGCTACTGCCATAATGTGCCCCTTGTCTGCCCCTCTCCTACTGCCATAATGTGCCCCTTGTCTGCCCCTCTGCTACTGCCATAATGTGCCCCTTGTCTGCCCCTCTCCTACTGCCATAATGTGCCCCACGTCTGCCCCTCTCCTACTGCCATAATGTGCCCCTTGTCTGCCCCTCTCCTACTGCCATAATGTGACCCTTGTCTGCCCCTCTCCTACTGCCATAATGTGCCCCTTGTCTGCCCCATGTGTGCCCATTTTCTGCCCATACGGTGCCCAGGTTATCCATGCGCTGCAGTAGGTTCTCCCTGTGTCTCTTAGAGTTAGGGGTTCGTTGGGCAGTTCCTAATGTATTGACTGTCAGTGGGGAAAGAGACTCCCAGCCCCCCCGTAACTGTCACCTTCTCTCCGCAGCTGTAACTGCAACTCCCTGATGCCTCCTCCAATGAAAGTCCTGGTCGCCGGGGATCAGAGTTTCCTCAACGTCGTTCTACGGTCATTTGTGGGGCAACTTGCAGGGAAAACGTCCGATTGGCTGAATTATCTGCGATTCCTCATTGTGCCCCTGGGTGAGGGTCTCTCTGTGTTACCTATATGGGACCCCCGGCACCTTGGGTCTCCCCACCTCCCCAATAGGGCTGTTCTGCCCCAATAAGGGGTAATTATATCTTAGTTGGGATCAAGTACAGGTACTGTTTTATTATTACAGAGAAAAGGGAATCATTTAACCATTAAATAAACCCAATAGGGCTGTTCTGCCCCCAATAAGGGGTAATTATATCTTAGTTGGGATCAAGTACAGGTACTGTTTTATTATTACAGAGAAAAGGGAATCATTTAACCATTAAATAAACCCAATAGGGCTGTTCTGCCCCAATAAGGGGTAATTATATCTTAGTTGGGATCAAGTACAGGTACTGTTTTATTATTACAGAGAAAAGGGAATCATTTAACCATTAACTCTTTTACTGCCAAGCACGTATGGCATACGTGCTGGCAGTAAAAGGGCTTAAACGCCAACGACGTGTCTCATACGTCGTTGGCGTTTAAGCGCTGCCCTCTGCAGCGGCGGCATGTGCCGCCGCTGCAGAGGGCTTCTAACAATGACAGCCCCCCTGGGCAATGTGCCAGGGGGGCTGTCATCAGGGTCCTGCGAGCCGATCGCTCGCAGGACCCTCCAGGAAGCAGCAGATGCGATCGCATCGCATCTGCTGCTTCCTGCTTCCTCCCTCTCCCCCAGCGCCGGCCCGAATGACGAAGGAGGCGATCGGTCTTCAGGAACAGGTAAGGACTTTTTTTTTTTATTGCATTTACACACTTTTACACACTTATACATACATTTATACACACTTACATACATTTACACACACTTACAGCACACATTTTAGCATTTTTTTATTTTTTTTATTTATTTTTTTTTTTTTTCATTTTTCACACTTTTATACACTTATTTACACTCATATACACACTTACACACTATCACACAACTTTTACACATGTACACACATGTATACACAAACACTTTGGTTTTTTTTTGTTTTGCTTTTTTTTTTTTTTTTTTTTCATTTTACCACTTTGTTTTTATTTTCTTTTACCTAAAAACTGTTTATTTTGACAGCGTAACTATTGGATCAGATATTCTGCCCACTAATTACACTGTCATGTAACTTATTTTGTTGTTTCACTGATTTGCACAATTTTTGTGGTTTTATCACATTTTATCCCTATATAAGTGTTCCTGATCTGTTTTTAGCGTAGCTTTGCCAGGTGTAACTTTGGTGTACAAAAATAACTTTACCCTTGTTGGATTTGTCAGAATGTGTACTTTCCAAAAATATATGGTTTTCTGGGGGTCCCTGTGTAGTTTGGGGGTCTTACTGCATATAATAGGCTGTCAGGGGGCTCTGTGTGCAAAAGCTGAGCTGGCAGGCGAGAAATCCTTATGCGCTATTTTCATTTAGGGTTCAGTACATACCGCAGACTTTGGTATATCTATGCATATTGGGCATCAATCTGTTCAGTAGGCCTCTGGTGTTCCTATTTGGGGTGACTTGCCTTTGTACGCAAGAAATTGTGTGAGATAAATGCGGCAAATTGCAACATTTTTAGGCGATTTTCTGAAATCTCATAAAAACCGATAACTTTAGGAAAGCTTTGCGGCTTGGTACTTTGGTGTAGAAAGGACTCTTTACCCTTGTTGGATTTGTCAGAATGTGTACTTTCCAAAAATATATGGTTTTGTGGGGGTCTCTGTATAGTTAGGGGAAGTTTTGGCACATAATACACTGACAGGGGGCTCTGTGTGCAAAAGCTGAGCTGGCAGGCGAGAAATCCTTATGCGCTATTTTCATTTAGGGTTCAGTACATACCGCAGACTTTGGTATATCTATGCATATTGGGCATCAAACTGTTCAGTAGGCCTCTGGTGTTCCTATTTGGGGTGACTTGCCTTTGTACGCAAGAAATTGTGTGAGATAAATGCGGCAAATTGCAACATTTTTAGGCAATTTTCTGAAATGTCATAAAAACCAATAACTTTAGGAAAGCTCTGCAGATTGGTACTTTGGTGTAGAAAGGACTCTTTACCCTTGTTGGATTTGTCAAAATGTGTACTTTCCAAAAATATATGGTTTTGTGGGGGATCTGTATAGTTAGGGGAAGTTTTGGCACATAATACACTGACAGGGGGCTCTGTGTGCAAAAGCTGAGCTGGCAGGCGAGAAATCCTTATGCGCTATTTTCATTTAGGGTTCAGTACATACTGCAGACTTTGGTATATCTATGCATATTGGGCATCAAACTGTTCAGTAGGCCTCTGGTGTTCCTATTTGGGGTGACTTGCCTTTGTACGCAAGAAATTGTGTGAGATAAATGCGACAAATTGCAACATTTTTAGGCGATTTTCTGAAATGTCATAAAAACCAATAACTTTAGGAAAGCTCTGCAGATTGGTACTTTGGTGTAGAAAGGACTCTTTACCCTTGTTGGATTTGTCAGAATGTGTACTTTCCAAAAATATATGGTTTTGTGGGGGTCACTGTATGGTTAGGGGAAGTTTTGGCACATAATACACTGACAGGGGGCTCTGTGTGCAAAAGCTGAGCTGGCAGGCGAGAAATCCTTATGCGCTATTTTCATTTAGGGTTCAGTACATACCGCAGACTTTGGTATATCTATGCATATTGGGCATCAAACTGTTCAGTAGGCCTCTGGTGTTCCTTTTTGGGGTGATTTGTCTTTATCTGATCTTTATCAAGAAATTGTGAGAGATAAATGCGGCAAATTGCAACATTTTTATGCGATTTTCGAAAATGTCATATAAATCTGCAAACTTAGGAAAGCTTTACAGCTTGGTACTTTGTAGCAATAAGAAATATTTACCCATTATAGATTCGGGGGGATGTGTATTTTCCAAAAATATATGGCTTTCTGGGGTGAATGTACTTTTTTTGTAGCATTATCCCACATAAAGGATGTAAATGTGTTGATTTTGCAGGAGCTGAAATGATAGATCATATGGGGGTATGTTCCCATTGGGGCCCCTACATGCCACATACTTAGGTAAACCTATACATATTGGGCATCAAACTGTTCAGTGGACCCCTGGCGTTCAAATTTAGGGTGTTTTATCTTGGTACCTAACACTATGTGGGAGATAAGATGCTGCAAAGTGGAAGCTTTGAGGGGATTTTTGGAAATGTCATCAAAATTGCTAACTTTAGAAAAGCTGTGCGGCTTGGTACTTTGGAGTAGAAAGACATGGGTACCCATTTTAGATTCGGGGGAATGTGTACTTTCCAAAAATATATGACTTACTGGGGTGAGCGTACTTTTTTGTAGCTTTATCCCACATATAATGATGTAAATGTGTTGATTTTGCATGAGCTGAAATGACAGAAATGACAGTATATATGGGGGTATGTTCACATTGGGGCCCCTACATGCCACATACTTAGGTAAACCTATACATATTGGGCATCAAACTGTTCAGTGGACCCCTGGCGTTCAAATTCAGGGTGTTTTATCTTGGTACCTAATGCTATGTGGGAGATAAGATGCTTCAAAATGGAAGCTTTGAGGGGATTTTTGGAAATGTCATCAAAATTGCTAACTTTAGAAAAGCTGTGCGGCTTGGTACTTTGGAGTAGAAAGACATGGGTACCCATTTTAGATTCGGGGGGAATGTGTACTTTCCAAAAATATATGGCTTTCTGGGGTGAGCGTACTTTTTTGTAGCTTTATCTCACATATAATGATGTAAATGTGTTGATTTTGCAGGAGCTGAAATGACAGTATATATGGGGGTATGTTCACATTCGGGCCCCTACATGCCACATACTTGGGTAAACCTATACATATTGGGCATCAAACTGTTCAGTGGACCCCTGGTGTTCAAATTCAGGGTGTTTTATCTTGGTACCTAATGCTATGTGGGAGATAAGATGCTGCAAAGTGGAAGCTTTGAGGGGATTTTTGGAAATGTCATCAAAATTGCTAACTTTAGAAAAGCTGTGCGGCTTGGTACTTTGGAGTAGAAAGACATGGGTACCCATTTTAGATTCAGGGGAATGTGTACTTTCCAAAAATATATGACTTTCTGGGGTGAGCGTACTTTTTTGTAGCTTTATCCCACATATAATGATGTAAATGTGTTGATTTTGCAGGAGCTGAAATGACAGAAATGACAGTATATATGGGGGTATGTTCACATTGGGGCCCCTACATGCCACATACTTAGGTAAACCTATACATATTGGGCATCAAACTGTTCAGTGGACCCCTGGCGTTCAAATTCAGGGTGTTTTATCTTGGTACCTAATGCTATGTGGGAGATAAGATGCTTCAAAATGGAAGCTTTGAGGGGATTTTTGGAAATGTCATCAAAATTGCTAACTTTAGAAAAGCTGTGCGGCTTGGTACTTTGGAGTAGAAAGACATGGGTACCCATTTTAGATTCGGGGGAATGTGTACTTTCCAAAAATATATGGCTTTCTGGGGTGAGCGTACTTTTTTGTAGCTTTATCTCACATATAATGATGTAAATGTGTTGATTTTGCAGGAGCTGAAATGACAGAAATGACAGTATATATGGGGGTATGTTCACATTCGGGCCCCTACATGCCACATACTTGGGTAAACCTATACATATTGGGCATCAAACTGTTCAGTGGACCCCTGGTGTTCAAATTCAGGGTGTTTTATCTTGGTACCTAATGCTATGTGGGAGATAAGATGCTTCAAAGTGGAAGCTTTGAGGGGATTTTTGGAAAATGTCATCAAAATTGCTAACTTTAGAAAAGCTGTGCGGCTTGGTACTTTGGAGTAGAAAGACATAGGTACCCATTTTAGATTCGGGGGAATGTGTACTTTCCAAAAATATATGACTTTCTGGGGTGAGCATACTTTTTACTAGCTTTATCCCACATATAATGATGTAAATGTGTTGATTTTGCAGAAGCTGAAATGACAGAAATGACAGTTCATATGGGGGTATGTTCACATTCGGGCCCCTACATGCCACATACTTGGGTAAACCTATACATATTGGGCATCAAACTGTTCAGTGGACCCCTGGTGTTCAAATTCAGGGTGTTTTTATCTTGGTACCTAATGCTATGTGGGAGATAAGATGCTTCAAAATGGAAGCTTTGAGGGGATTTTTGGAAATGTCATCAAAATTGCTAACTTTAGAAAAGCTGTGCGGCTTGGTACTTTGGAGTAGAAAGACATGGGTACCCATTTTAGATTCGGGGGAATGTGTACTTTCCAAAAATATATGACTTTCTGGGGTGAGCGTACTTTTTTGTAGCTTTATCCCACATATAATAATGTAAATGTGTTGATTTTGCAGGAGCTGAAATGACAGAAATGACAGTTCATATGGGGGTATGTTCACATTGGGGCCCCTACATGCCACATACTTAGGTAAACCTATACATATTGGGCATCAAACTGTTCAGTGGACCCCTGGCGTTCAAATTCAGGGTGTTTTATCTTGGTACCTAATGCTATGTGGGAGATAAGATGCTTCAAAGTGGAAGCTTTGAGGGGATTTTTGGAAATGTCATCAAAATTGCTAACTTTAGAAAAGCTGTGCGGCTTGGTACTTTGGAGTAGAAAGACATGGGTACCCATTTTAGATTCGGGGGAATGTGTACTTTCCAAAAATATATGACTTTCTGGGGTGAGCGTACTTTTTACTAGCTTCATCCCACATATAATGATGTAAATGTGTTGATTTTGCAGAAGCTGAAATGACAGAAATGACAGTTCATATGGGGTATGTTCACATTGGGGCCCCTACATGCCACATACTTAGGTAAACCTATACATATTGGGCATCAAACTGTTCAGTGGACCCCAGGCATTCATATTTAGGGTGTTTTATTTGGTTACTTTATGACCTGTAGGAGATAAGATACTATAGACTAGAAGCTTTGAAGCGATTTTTAAAAAAAATCACAAATTTTGATAAAAACCAATAACTTTAGGAAAGCATTGCGACTTGATAGTTTGGAGTAGACAGACAGTTGTGCCTATTCTGTATTCCCCAGAATCTGTTCTTTCCAAAAATGTACAATTTTCTGGGATAAACCTTCTGTTAGTGGAATTTTGGCCTTGAAATCCAAAGTATGCAGTTTTTTTGGAGCAGTGCTTTGGAAATTTGGTAGTGTACTGCTGGGAGTTTTTGACCTATACAAGTGAGAAATCTCCATAAAACTATATATATTTGGTATTGGCACGTTCAGGAGACATGGGACTTTCCAAATCAGTTGTATATTCGTGCATAAAATAATTTTTGTTTCTAGTATGTGTGATTATATTATGGAAAATTTGATTTTTTTTGCATTTTTAGACATTTAGAAGCCTATATCTTGTTACAGAATTGGAATTACACAAAAATTCTACCATATTTTGAAAGCTTAGGTTGTTCTGAAAAAAACGATATATTGTTTTCCTTGGTAAACTAAAAGTCCCCCCGAGGAAAGGCCCCTAAAGTGAAACAGTGCAAAATGTTCAAAAACTGTCTGGCAATACAAGTTCCGCTTTGACCAAAATGGCTGGCAGTAAAAGGGTTAAATAAACCCAATAGGGCTGTTCTGCCCCAATAAGGGGTAATTATATCTTAGTTGGGATCAAGTACAGGTACTGTTTTATTATTACAGAGAAAAGGGAATCATTTAACCATGAAATAAACCCAATAGGACTGTTCTGCCCCAATAAGGGGTAATTATATCTTAGTTGGGATCAAGTACAGGTACTGTTTTATTATTACAGAGAAAAAGAAAAACCTATGGACAATGCCTTCCCATAATTCGGAACTTTCTAGATAACGGGTTTCTGGATAATGAATCCTATCCCTGTATATGGAGGAGTAGAAGGGAGCCATAGAGTGAGCAGTACATACAGTATATATATATATACCCACAGTCTGTGTGTCGGTTTCAGGGCCCCACCCTCTGGCTAAATATCTGGCATCAGTGGACAGTAAATATAATTCTCTTTTCATGGACACGGCTTGGAGTGAGCTCTTTAGCCAAGTGGAACCCCCCAGCTCAGGTAAGTGCCCCCTCTGTATCTCTGTGTGTAGCCCCTCACTGTACCCCCGCACTGTGTGTAGCCCCTCATTGTACCCCCGCACTGTGTGTAGCCCCTCACTGTACCCCCGCACTGTGTGTAGCCCCTCATTGTACCCCCGCACTGTGTGTAGCCCCTCACTGTACCACCCGCACTGTGTGTAGCCCCTCATTGTACCCCCGCACTGTGTGTAGCCCCTCATTGTACCCCCGCACTGTGTGTAGCCCCTCATTGTACCCCCGCACTGTGTGTAGCCCCTCATTGTACCCCCGCACTGTGTGTAGCCCCTCATTGTACCCCCTGCACTGTGTGTAGCCCCTCACTGTACCCCCTGCACTGTGTGTAGCCCCTCATTGTACCCCCCCGCACTGTGTGTAGCCCCTCATTGTACCCCCCGCACTGTGTGTAGCCCTCACTGTACCCCCTGCACTGTGTGTAGCCCCTCATTGTACCCCCCGCACTGTGTGTAGCCCCTCACTGTACCCCTGCACTGTGTGTAGCCCCTCATTGTACCCCCGCACTGTGTGTAGCCCCTCATTGTACCCCCCGCACTGTGTGTAGCCCCTCATTGTACCCCCGCACTGTGTGTAGCCCCTCATTGTACCCCACGCACTGTGTGTAGCCCCTCATTGTACCCCCCGCACTGTGTGTAGCCCCTCACTGTACCCCCTGCACTGTGTGTAGCCTCTCATTGTACCCCCCGCACTGTGTGTAGCCCCCCACTGTACCCCCTGCACTGTGTGTAGCCCCTCATTGTACCCCCTGCACTGTGTGTAGCCCCTCATTGTACCCCCGCACTGTGTGTAGCCCCTCATTGTACCCCTGCACTGTGTGTAGCCACTCATTGTACCCCCCGCACTGTGTGTAGCCCCTCACTGTACCCCCGCACTGTGTGTAGCCCCTCACTGTACCCCCGCACTGTGTGTAGCCCCTCACTGTACCCCCGCACTGTGTGTAGCCCCTCATTGTACCCCTGCACTGTGTGTAGCCCCTCATTGTACCCCCCGCACTGTGTGTAGCCCTCATTGTACCCCCCGCACTGTGTGTAGCCCCTCATTGTACCCCCCGCACTGTGTGTAGCCCCTCATTGTACCCCCGCACTGTGTGTAGCCACTCATTGTACCCCCCGCACTGTGTGTAGCCCCTCATTGTACCCCCGCACTGTGTGTAGCCCCTCATTGTACCCCTGCACTGTGTGTAGCCCCTCATTGTACCCCCCGCACTGTGTGTAGCCCCTCATTGTACCCCCGCACTGTGTGTAGCCCTCATTGTACCCCCCGCACTGTGTGTAGCCCCTCATTGTACCCCCCGCCACTGTGTGTAGCCCCTCATTGTACCCCCGCACTGTGTGTAGCCCTCATTGTACCCCCGCACTGTGTGTAGCCCACTCATTGTACCCCCCGCACTGTGTGTAGCCCCTCATTGTACCCCCCGCACTGTGTGTAGCCCCTCATTGTACCCCCGCACTGTGTGTAGCCCCTCATTGTACCCCCGCACTGTGTGTAGCCCCTCATTGTACCCCCGCACTGTGTGTAGCCCCTCATTGTACCCCCGCACTGTGTGTAGCCCCTCATTGTACCCCCCGCACTGTGTGTAGCCCCTCATTGTACCCCCGCACTGTGTGTAGCCCCTCATTGTACCCCCGCACTGTGTGTAGCCACTCATTGTACCCCCCGCACTGTGTGTAGCCCCTCATTGTACCCCCCGCACTGTGTGTAGCCCTCATTGTACCCCCGCACTGTGTGTAGCCCCTCATTGTACCCCCCGCACTGTGTGTAGCCCCTCATTGTACCCCCCGCACTGTGTGTAGCCCCTCATTGTACCCCCCGCACTGTGTGTAGCCCCTCATTGTACCCCCGCACTGTGTGTAGCCACTCATTGTACCCCCCGCACTGTGTGTAGCCACTCATTGTACCCCCCGCACTGTGTGTAGCCCCTCATTGTACCCCCGCACTGTGTGTAGCCCCTCATTGTACCCCCCGCACTGTGTGTAGCCCCTCATTGTACCCCGCACTGTGTGTAGCCCCTCATTGTACCCCCCGCACTGTGTGTAGCCCCTCATTGTACCCCCCGCACTGTGTGTAGCCCCTCACTGTACCACCCGCACTGTGTGTAGCCCCTCACTGTACCCCCCGCACTGTGTGTAGCCCCTCATTGTACCCCCGCACTGTGTGTAGCCCCTCATTGTACCTCCCGCACTGTGTGTAGCCCCTCATTGTACCCCCGCACTGTGTGTAGCCCCTCATTGTACCCCCGCACTGTGTGTAGCCCCTCACTGTACCCCCTGCACTGTGTGTAGCCCCTCATTGTACCCCCGCACTGTGTGTAGCCCCTCATTGTACCCCCCGCACTGTGTGTAGCCCCTCATTGTACCCCCGCACTGTGTGTAGCCCCTCATTGTACCTCCCGCACTGTGTGTAGCCCCTCATTGTACCCCCCGCACTGTGTGTAGCCCCTCATTGTACCCCCGCACTGTGTGTAGCCCCTCATTGTACAGGACTTTTTGCCCCACAGATTGGCTGGACGTGGTTGGGCGGGTCTCGCAGTACGTGGAGGGCGCGTGTGGGTCCCACCAACTCCCCATCTCGGAGGCGATGCTCACTTACAGGCAGAGGAGGTGAGTTTGCCGGGGAGGGACATGATTGGCTCGCTCAGCTCTTTATTGAGTGTAAGCTCATGGGCACATCGATCATCTCTGGTGGAAGGTTCATGGGTTCCTTCAGATATGATTTTATGCTCAGTAACAGTGTATGTGAGTGTGAGATTGAGTGTGAGTGTAAGACTGAGTGAGTGTGAGCACTTGTTGACCTATCCGCTCCTAGCAGGTAAATAACTGAGTAGATCTCTCCCAAGAGCAAGTGGAGGTTAATTGGTACTGACCCCCCCCGCGCCGTGAGTAGTTGTGCAACAGGACAACAGCCCCACCCTTTCCCTTCTCCTTGTTTCCTATTGGGTTTGGTTGGATAAAAGGCTGGACAAGAGGCGGGATTATTGCTGGAATGGGGCGGGGTTGATCCCTGTGCTGAAATGACTTCATTCTGGGGAGATTATTCATTGGTTGCTTTTTAAATCTGAGGAGTCAAACAGATGAGTTTAGGAAGCCCAGAGGCTCCTCCCATGGAACCGAGCCATTGGGCCAGTAGGAGGAGCTATAACCTGAGAACAAATGATATTCCAATAGAAATGTATGTGTGTAACATTAATACGGACCCCCAGGGGGACCCCCGTGTGTGACTCCCAGCACCTACAGGGGGGTTTCAGGAGACCCTTGCATACTGGGCTGGTCCCACCGTGGACCCTTCTGCCTTCTCTGGCCCCCTCCGGCCCCATCTGATTCTCCTGCACCCAATTGGCTGAGTCTCTTGGCTGTACTCTCATTGGCTGTCTCTCATTGGCTGTCTCTCATTGGCTGTCTCTCATTGACTGTCTCTCATTGGCTGTACTCTCATTGGCTGTACTCTCATTGGCTGTACTCTCATTGGCTGTCTCTCATTGGCTGTCTCTCATTGGCTGTACTCTCATTGGCTGTACTCTCATTGGCTGTCTCTCATTGGCTGTCTCTCATTGGCTTTCTCTCATTGGCTGTACTCTCATTGGCTGTCTCTCATTGGCTGTCTCTCACTGGCCTTTCTCTCCTGTCTTCTCCTGTCTAATTTTCTTTATCTTTCTCTTTGTTTCTTCTTCTTTGATTCTCTAACCCCCCTGTCTCTCTCCTTCCTCACTGTCTCTTTTTCCCTGGCTCTCTCTCACCCTCATACCTCTCCCCTGGGTCACTCCTCTCTTTCCTTTCTCACTCCCATTCCCTCCTCCCTCACAATCTGTCTCCCTCCATTTTCTCCTTTCCTTCTCCCTTCTTCTATCCTGATGTCTCTCTCCTCTCTCGCTGTCTCTTGCCCTGGGGTTCTTCTATCCTGATGTCTCTCTCCTCTCTCGCTGTCTCTTGCCCTGGGGTTCTTCTATCCTGATGTCTCTCTCCTCCCTCGCTGTCTCTTGCCCTGGGGTTCTTCTATCCTGATGTCTCTCTCCTCCCTCGCTGTCTCTTGCCCTGGGGTTCTTCTATCCTGATGTCTCTCTCCTCCCTCGCTGTCTCTTGCCCTGGGGTTCTTCTATCCTGATGTCTCTCCTCTCTCGCTGTCTCTTGCCCTGGGGTTCTTCTATCCTGATGTCTCTCTCCTCCCTCGCTGTCTCTTGCCCTGGAGTTCTTCTATCCTGATGTCTCTCTCCTCCCTCGCTGTCTCTTGCCCTGGGGTTCTTCTATCCTGATGTCTCTCTCCTCCCTCGCTGTCTCTTGCCCTGGGGTTCTTCTATCCTGATGTCTCTCTCCTCCCTCACTGTCTCTTGCCCTGGGGTTCTTCTATCCTGATGTCTCTCCTCCCTCGCTGTCTCTTGCCCTGGGGTTCTTCTATCCTGATGTCTCTCTCCTCCCTCACTGTCTCTTGCCCTGGAGTTCTTCTATCCTGATGTCTCTCTCCTCCCTCGCTGTCTCTTGCCCTGGGGTTCTTCTATCCTGATGTCTCTCCTCCCTCGCTGTCTCTTGCCCTGGGGTTCTTCTATCCTGATGTCTCTCTCCTCCCTCACTGTCTCTTGCCCTGGAGTTCTTCTATCCTGATGTCTCTCTCCTCCCTCGCTGTCTCTTGCCCTGGGGTTCTTCTATCCTGATGTCTCTCTCCTCCCTCACTGTCTCTTGCCCTGGAGTTCTTCTATCCTGATGTCTCTCTCCTCCCTCGCTGTCTCTTGCCCTGGGGTTCTTCTATCCTGATGTCTCTCTCCTCCCTCACTGTCTCTTGCCCTGGAGTTCTTCTATCCTGATGTCTCTCTCCTCCCTCGCTGTCTCTTGCCCTGGGGTTCTTCTATCCTGATGTCTCTCTCCTCCCTCGCTGTCTCTTGCCCTGGAGTTCTTCTATCCTGATGTCTCTCTCCTCCCTCGCTGTCTCTTGCCCTGGGGTTCTTCTATCCTGATGTCTCTCCTCCCTCACTGTCTCTTGCCCTGGAGTTCTTCTATCCTGATGTCTCTCTCCTCCCTCGCTGTCTCTTGCCCTGGGGTTCTTCTATCCTGATGTCTCTCTCCTCCCTCGCTGTCTCTTGCCCTGGGGTTCTTCTATCCTGATGTCTCTCTCCTCCCTCACTGTCTCTTGCCCTGGAGTTCTTCTATCCTGATGTCTCTCTCCTCCCTCGCTGTCTCTTGCCCTGGGGTTCTTCTATCCTGATGTCTCTCTCCTCCCTCGCTGTCTCTTGCCCTGGAGTTCTTCTATCCTGATGTCTCTCTCCTCCCTCACTGTCTCTTGCCCTGGGGTTCTTCTATCCTGATGTCTCTCTCCTCCCTCGCTGTCTCTTGCCCTGGGGTTCTTCTATCCTGATGTCTCTCCTCCCTCGCTGTCTCTTGCCCTGGGGTTCTACTATCCTGATGTCTCTCTCCTCCCTCGCTGTCTCTTGCCCTGGGGTTCTTCTATCCTGATGTCTCTCTCCTCCCTCGCTGTCTCTTGCCCTGGGGTTCTTCTATCCTGATGTCTCTCTCCTCCCTCGCTGTCTCTTGCCCTGGGGTTCTTCTATCCTGATGTCTCTCCTCCCTCGCTGTCTCTTGCCCTGGGGTTCTTCTATCCTGATGTCTCTCTCCTCCCTCGCTGTCTCTTGCCCTGGGGTTCTTCTATCCTGATGTCTCTCTCCTCCCTCGCTGTCTCTTGCCCTGGGGTTCTTCTATCCTGATGTCTCTCTCCTCCCTCGCTGTCTCTTGCCCTGGAGTTCTTCTATCCTGATGTCTCTCTCCTCCCTCGCTGTCTCTTGCCCTGGGGTTCTTCTATCCTGATGTCTCTCCTCCCTCGCTGTCTCTTGCCCTGGGGTTCTTCTATCCTGATGTCTCTCCTCCCTCGCTGTCTCTTGCCCTGGGGTTCTTCTATCCTGATGTCTCTCTCCTCCCTCGCTGTCTCTTGCCCTGGAGTTCTTCTATCCT
The DNA here is from genome assembly GCF_000004195.4 of Xenopus tropicalis. Taxonomy (NCBI): domain Eukaryota; kingdom Metazoa; phylum Chordata; class Amphibia; order Anura; family Pipidae; genus Xenopus; species Xenopus tropicalis. The sequence continues at coordinate 409,639 of NC_030681.2, forward strand.
GATGTCTCTCTCCTCCCTCGCTGTCTCTTGCCCTGGGGTTCTTCTATCCTGATGTCTCTCTCCTCCCTCGCTGTCTCTTGCCCTGGGGTTCTACTATCCTGATGTCTCTCTCCTCCCTCGCTGTCTCTTGCCCTGGGGTTCTACTATCCTGATGTCTCTCCTCCCTCGCTGTCTCTTGCCCTGGAGTTCTTCTATCCTGATGTCTCTCCTCCCTCGCTGTCTCTTGCCCTGGAGTTCTTCTATCCTCATGTCTCTCTCCTCCCTCGCTGTCTCTTGCCCTGGGGTTCTTATATCCTGATGTCTCTCTCCTCCCTCGCTGTCTCTTGCCCTGGGGTTCTTATATCCTGATGTCTCTCTCCTCCCTCGCAGTCTCTTGCCCTGGGGTTCTTCTATCCTGATGTCTCTCTCCTGCCTCGCTGTCTCTTGCCCTGGGGTTCTTCTATCCTGATGTCTCTCTCCTCTCTCGCTGTCTCTTGCCCTGGGGTTCTTCTATCCTGATGTCTCTCTCCTCCCTCGCTGTCTCTTGCCCTGGGGTTCTTCTATCCTGATGTCTCTCTCCTCCCTCGGTGTCTCTTGCCCTGGGGTTCTTCTATCCTGATGTCTCTCTCCTCCCTCGCTGTCTCTTGCCCTGGGGTTCTTCTATCCTGATGTCTCTCTCCTCTCTCGCTGTCTCTTGCCCTGGGGTTCTTCTATCCTGATGTCTCTCTCCTCCCTCGCTGTCTCTTGCCCTGGGGTTCTTCTATCCTGATGTCTCTCTCCTCCCTCGGTGTCTCTTGCCCTGGGGTTCTTCTATCCTGATGTCTCTCTCCTCCCTCGCTGTCTCTCTGCCGGCTGCCCCGGGGGTCTCTCTGCCCCTATAATACATTTCCCGCACTCTAATGCCTCTGTTTCTGCACTTGATCTAAATCTGCGTTTCTCCGTCTCTTCCTTTTCCGACCCCCCAATTTGCCCCTCTCAGTGCTGAGGAGGATTCCTGCCAGAAGTTTGTCCCATTCATTGGGGTAAGTAAGGCGAGTGTGAGTGAGTGTGTGAGTGTGAGTGAGTGTGAGTGAGTGTGAGTGAGTGTGAGTGCGAGTGAGTGTGAGTGAGTGTGAGTGTGCGTGAGTGAGTGTGTGAGTGTGAGTGAGTGTGAGTGAGTGTGAGTGAGTGTGAGTGAGTGTGAGTGAGTGTGAGTGAGTGAGTGTGAGTGAATTTTCCTGCATGGCCTGTATGGGGGGGGGGCACAGTTTTGCCTGTATGGGGGGGGCACAGTTCTGCCTGTATGGGGGGGGGGGCACAGTTCTGCCTGTATGGGGGGGGGGGCACAGTTCTGCCTGTATGGGGGGGGGGGCACAGTTCTGCCTGTATGGGGGGGGGGCACAGTTCTGCCTGTATGGGGGGGGCACAGTTCTGCCTGTATGGGGGGGGGGCACAGTTCTGCCTGTATGGGGGGCGGCACAGTTCTGCCTGTTTGGGGGGGGGGGCACAGTTCTGCCTGTATGGGGGGGGCACAGTTCTGCCTGTATGGGGGGGGGGCACAGTTCTGCCTGTATGGGGGCGGCACAGTTCTGCCTGTATGGGGGGGCACAGTTCTACCTGTATGGGGGGCGGCACAGTTCTGCCTGGATGGGGGGGGCACAGTTCTGCCTGTATGGGGGGGCACAGTTCTGCCTGTATGGGGGGCACAGTTCTGCCTGTATGGGGGGGGAGAGGGCACAGTTCTGCCTGTATGGGGGGGGAGAGGGCACAGTTCTGCCTGTATTGGGGGGGAGGGGCACAGTTCTGCCTGTATGGGGGGGGGGGGGGAGAGGGCACAGTTCTGCCTGTATGGGGGGGGCACAGTTCTGCCTGTATGGGGGGGGAGAGGGCACAGTTCTGCCTGTATGGGGGGGCACAGTTCTGCCTGTATGGGGGGGGCACAGTTCTGCCTGTATGGGGGGGGAGAGGGCACAGTTCTGCCTGTATGGGGGGGGCACAGTTCTGCCTGTATAGGGGGGGAGGGGCACAGTTCTGCCTGTATGGGGGGGGGGGGGAGGGCACAGTTCTGCCTGTATGATGGGGCACAGTTCTGCCTGTATGATGGGGCACAGTTCTGCCTGTATGGGGGGGCACAGTTCTACCTGTATAGGGGGGTCACAGTTCTGCCTGTATGGGGGGCACAGTTCTACCTGTATAGGGGGGTCACAGTTCTGCCTGTATGGGGGGGGCACAGTTCTGCCTGTATGGGGGGGGAGAGGGCACAGTTCTGCCTGTATGGGGGGAGGGGCACAGTTCTGCCTGAATGGGGGGGGGCACAGTTCTGCCTGTATGGGGGGGCACAGTTCTACCTGTATAGGGGGGTCACAGTTCTGCCTGTATGGGGGGGGGCACAGTTCTGCCTGTATGGGGGGGAGAGGGCACAGTTCTGCCTGTATGGGGGGGAGGGCACAGTTCTGCCTGAATGGGGGGGGCACAGTTCTGCCTGTATGGGGGGGAGAGAGGGCACAGTTTTGCCTGTATGGGGGGGGGGAGGGGCACAGTTCTACCTGTATGGGGGGGGGAGGGGCACAGTTCTACCTGTATGGGGGGGGAGGGGCACAGTTCTGCCTGTATTGGGGGGGAGGGGCACAGTTCTGCCTGTATGGGGGGGGGAGGGGCACAGTTCTTCCTATATGGGGGGGGGCACAGTTCCTCGGGGCCCCCGCTCTATGGTGATGGTTCCAAACTCGTTTCTCCAATAACCGACCTTTCTGATTTTGCAGGTTGTAAAAGTTGGAATCGTAGAGCAGCCTCTGGCCCCCCCAGGTAACGTTGCTGGGATTGGGGGGCGGGGACATTACCTCTGAGTTACATTGTTACCAGCGGAGCCCAGTGGGTAGGGGGGCAGGTTGGATCTCTGGGAATTTCCTAATTGTGAAATTATTTCATCTTCTGATTTCACATCAAATCTTCATGTTTCCTCCCAATCCCGTCTGTTCCCTTCACCATTCTCTGGTCCCGCCCAGTGGATGAGAACGAGGCTCCTGTCTGTAGCCCCTCCCTCCTGAGTTCTTCTTCCTCGCCTGTGGGGAGCGCCACGCTGAGCAAGGACCCAGTGTGTTCCCCTCCCCCGTCTCCTTCTGTCACCAGCGGCCTCACATCTTCTGGGTAAGATTCTAAAGGGGAAGTTCAACGTGTGGGGGTGACGTGTTTCCCCCATAGCAGCACCCAGAGCCCCATCTGACCCCTCCAGGGACCTGTAATACAAACGGGGTCTCTCGCTGTCTCACTTTCCATTTCATCTTGCAGCGCCAGAAAGCAAATCTGTGTTTGTCTCTTTCTTGTAGGGCAGTTCAACAGGGAGTTGAGGTCATGGGGCTTCAAGTGGATTATTGGCAGTCGCAGGGGGCGGAGAGAAAGAAAGATGGCGACAGAAGAGACGTGGCCATTAAAAATACAATGAAGAGCAACTTCCGCTCCCTCCAAGTCAGTCGCCTCCCAACCCCGGGGGAAACCGCCGTCCCACCCTGTATGGTCATGACTATAGTGACCCAAGAGAAGAACAAGAAGGGTGAGTGCCCCCCCAGCCAAAACCCAACGTGTTTATGGGTCAGTCCCCCCCCCCGGCCCAAACCCAACGTGTTTATGGGTCAGTCCCCCCCGGCCCAAACCCAATGTGTTTATGGGTCAGTCCCCCTTGGCCCAAACCCGACGTGTTTATGGGTCAGTCCCCCCAAACATGACCCTCTCTTTGCTGTTCCAGTTATGTTCTTAAGTAAGAAACCAAAGGAAAAGGAAGTGGAGTCTCGCAGTCAGGTGATCGAAGGAATCAGCCGTCTCATCTGTACCGCCAAGAACCAGAACACCATGCTAAGAGGTAGGAACCAGCCACTGAAATGGGTCAATACAGACCTTCCATTAATGGGATGACCTACCCCCATAATTATGCCTTGCAGTTACCATCGATGGTGTGGAGTGGAATGATGTCAAGTTCTTCCAGCTTGCTGCCCAGTGGCCCACTCATGTCAAGCAGTTTCCTGTGGGAATCTTTGGCTATTCCAAGGTAGCTTGAAGCCACCTCCAGTTCACAGATCCAGTTTGAAGACCAAACTCAAAAGACCCAGAAGAACCCTTTCCTGTCATGTGTATAGTAGATAATACCTGGGCCGACCTATAATCCTTTCTAATCTTCCTTTGTAGCAGTCTCTGTAATTAAACCCCGAGTAGCCTGACACTGACACTTCATAGGGTTGGGCCCAAACACAAAGAAACCCAACGTGGTGCTGCAGGACTGAGTAATGGACTATTGCCCCAACACTACAGTTATTCCATGTACAGCTGGGCTGAGACTGATGGCTGCACCTTGTGGCCATGAATCCAACAGTGAGCGTTTGGTTATTTGATGTGAATCCAGCAGAGGAACGAGTGAGGGCTCTGGTTAGTGATGGGGAATCCAGCAGAGGAACGAGTGAGGGCTCTGGTTAGTGATGGGGAATCCAGCAGAGGAACGAGTGAGGGCTCTGGTTAGTGATGGGGAATCCAGCAGAGGAACGAGTGAGGGCTCTGGTTAGTGATGGGGAATCCAGCAGAGGAACGAGTGAGGGCTCTGGCTAGTGATGGGGAATCCAGCAGAGGAACGAGTGAGGGCTCTGGTTAGAGATGGGGAATCCAGTAGAGGAACGAGTGAGGGCTCTTGTTAGTGATGGGGAATCCAGCAGAGGAACGAGTGAGGGCTCTGGTTAGAGATGGGGAATCCAGCAGAGGAACGAGTGAGGGCTCTTGTTAGTGATGGGGAATCCAGCAGAGGAACGAGTGAGGGCTCTGGTTAGTAATGGGGAATCCAGCAGAGGAACGAGTGAGGGCTCTGGTTAGTGATGGGGAATCCCGCAGAGGAACGAGTGAGGGCTCTGGTTAGTGATGGGGAATCCAGCAGAGGAACGATTGAGGGCTCTGGTTAGTGATGGGTGAATCCAGCAGAGGAACGAGTGAGGGCTCTGGTTAGTGATGGGGAATCCAGCAGAGGAACGAGTGAGGGCTCTGGTTAGTGATGGGGAATCCAGCAGAGGAACAAGTGAGTGCTCTGGTTAGTGATGGGGAATCCAGCAGAGGAACGAGTGAGGGCTCTGCTTAGTGATGGGGAATCCAGTAGAGGAACGAGTGAGGGCTCTGGTTAGTGATGGGGAATCCAGTAGAGGAACGAGTGAGGGCTCTGGTTAGTGATGGGGAATCCAGCAGAGGAACGAGTGAGGGCTCTGGTTAGTGATGGGGAATCCACCAGAGGAACGAGTGAGGGTTCTGGTTAGGGATGGGGAATCCAGCAGAGGAACGAGTGAGGGCTCTGGTTAGTGATGGTTGAATCCAGCAGAGGAACGAGTGAGGACTCTGGTTAGTGATGGTTGAAACCAGCAGAGGAACGAGTGAGGGCTCTGGTTAGGGATGGGGAATCCAGCAGAGGAACGAGTGACGTCTCTGGTTAGGGATGGGGAATCCAGCAGAGGAACGAGTGAGGGCTCTGGTTAGTGATGGGGAATCCAGCAGAGGAACGAGTGAGGGCTCTGGTTAGTGATGGGGAATCCAGAAGATGAACGAGTGAGGGCTCTGGTTAGTGATGGGGAATCGAGCAGCGGAATGAGTTTGGGCTCTGGTTAGTGATGGGGAATCCACCAGAGGAACGAGTGAGGGCTCTGGTTAGTGATGGGTGAATCCAGCAGAGGAACGAGTGAGGGCTCTGGTTAGTGATGGGGAATCCAGCAGTGGAACGAGTGTGGGCTCTGGTTAGGGATGGGGAATCCAGCAGAGGAACGAGCGAGGGCTCTGGTTAGTGATGGGTGAATCCAGCAGAGGAACAAGTGAGGGCTGTGGTTAGTGATGGGGAATCCAGCAGAGGAACGAGTGAGGGCCCTGGTTAGTGATGGGGAATCCAGCAGAGGAACGAGTGAGGGCTCTGGTTAGTGATGGGGAATCCAGCAGAGGAACGAGTGAGGGCTCTGGTTAGTGATGGGGAATCCAGCAGAGGAACGATTGAGGGCTCTTGTTAGGGATGGGGAATCCAGCAGAGGAACGAGTGAGGGCTCTGGTTAGGGATGGGGAATCTAGCAGAGGAACGAGTGAGGGCTCTTGTTAGGGATAGGGAATCCAGCAGAGGAACGAGTGAGGGCTCTGGTTAGTGATGGGGAATCCAGCAGAGGAACGAGTGAGGGCTCTGGTTAGTGATGCGGAATCCAGCAGAGGAACGAGTGAGGGCTCTGGATAGTGATGGGGAATCCAGCAGAGGAACGAGTGAGGTCTCTGGTTAGTGATGGGGAATCCAGCAGAGGAACGAGTGAGGGCTCTGGTTAGTGATGGGGAATCTAGCAGAGGAACGAGTGAGGGCTCTGGTTAGTGATGGGTGAATCCAGCAGTGGAACAAGTGAGGGCTCTGGTTAGTTATGGGGAATCCAGCAGATGAACGAGTGAGGGCTCTGGTTAGTGATGGGGAATCCAGCAGAGGAACGAGTGAGGGCTCTGGTTAGTGATGGGGAATGCAGCAGAGGAACGAGTAAGGGCTCTGGTTAGTGATGGTTGAATCCAGCAGAGGAACGAGTGAGGGCTCTGGTTAGTGATGGTTGAAACCAGCAGAGGAACGAGTGAGGGCTCTGGTTAGTGATGGGGAATCCAGCAGAGGAACGAGTGAGGGCTCTGGTTAGGGATGGGGAATCCAGCAGAGGAACGAGTGAGGGCTCTGGTTAGTGATGGGGAATCCAGAAGATGAACGAGTGAGGGCTCTGGTTAGTGATGGGGAATCGAGCAGTGGAATGAGTTAGGGCTCTGGTTAGTGATGGGGAATCCAGCAGAGGAACGAGTGAGGGCTCTGGTTAATGATGGGTGAATCCAGCAGAGGAATGAGTGAGGGCTCTGGTTAGTGATGGGGAATCCAGCAGAGGAATGAGTGAGGGCTCTGGTTAGTGATGGGGAATCCAGCAGTGGAACGAGTGTGGGCTCTGGTTAGGGATGGGGAATCCAGCAGAGGAACGAGTGAGGGCTCTGGTTAGTGATGGGAAATCCAGCAGAGGAACGAGTGAGGGCTCTGGTTAGTGATGGGAAATCCAGCAGAGGAACGAGTGAGGGCTCTGGTTAGGGATGGGGAATCCAGCAGAGGAACGAGTGAGGGCTCTGGTTAGGGATGGGGAATCCAGCAGAGGAACGAGTGAGGACTCTGGTTAGGGATGGGGAATCCAGTAGAGGAACGAGTGAGGGCTCTGGTTAGTGATGGGGAATCCAGTAGAGGAACGAGTGAGGGCTCTGGTTAGTGATGGGAGAATCCAGCAGAGGAACAAGTGAGGGCTCTGGTTAGGGATGGGGAATCCAGCAGAGGAACAAGTGAGGGCTCTGGTTAGTGATGGGTGAATCCAGCAGAGGAACAAGTGAGGGCTCTGGTTAGTGATGGGGAATCCAGCAGAGGAACGAGTGAGGGCTCTGGTTAGTGATGGGTGAATCCAGCAGAGGAACAAGTGAGGGCTCTGGTTAGTGATGGGGAATCCAGCAGAGGAACAAGTGAGGGCTCTGGTTAGTGATGGGGAATCCAGCAGAGGAACGAGTGAGGGCTCTGGTTAGAGATGGGGAATCCAGCAGAGGAACGATTGAGGGCTCTGGTTAGGGATGGGGAATCCAGCAGAGGAACGATTGAGGCCTCTGGTTAGTGATGGGGAATCCAGCAGAGGAACGAGTGAGGGCTCTGGTTAGTGATGGGAAATCCAGCAGAGGAACGAGTGAGGGCTCTGGTTAGTGATGGGGAATCCAGCAGTGGAACAAGTGAGGGCTCTGGTTAGTGATGGGGAATCCAGCAGAGGAACGAGTTAGGGCTCTGGTTAGTGATGGGGAATCCAGTAGAGGAACGAGTGAGGGCTCTGGTTAGGGATGGGGAATCCAGCAGAGGAACAAGTGAGGGCTCTGGTTAGGGATGGGGAATCCATCAGAGGAACGAGTGAGGGCTCTGGTTAGTGATGGGGAATCCAGCAGAGGAACGAGTGAGGGCTCTGGTTAGAGATAAGGAATCCAGCAGAGGAACGAGTGAGGGCTCTGGTTAGTGATGGGGAATCCAGTAGAGGAACGAGTGAGGGCTCTGGTTAGTGATTGGCTGACTGAGGTAGGAGCATTACATTGGATATTGTGCTATTGGCTGAGTAGGGGTGGGTTCCGCCCTAATCACTTTACATTACTTTTCATCACAGATCAAAAGTTCTACGTGTAAAATTTGGAGTGGGTCACATGGCTCCACCCTTTGGCCTGGCCGTAACATGACGTGGATGTTCCCTGTGGGGGTAATAGGAAGTCTTTTGCTCCTAAATGTTTTTGTGACTGTTAATAAATAATTTTGTCAGATTCATGTTCTTTCTATATGAGATTAACAATCAGATGGGTCCAGCTAGTGGGGTGGGTTCTGTGACCCTTCTTGTGAAGGGTGGGTGGGTCCAGCTAGTGGGGTGGGTTCTATGACCCTTCTTGTGAAGGGTGGGTCCAGGTAGTGGGGTGGGTTCTGTGACCCTTCTTATGAAGGGTGTGTGGGTTCAGCTAGTGGGGTGGGTTCTGTGACCCTTCTTGTGAAGGGTGGGTGGGTCCAGCTAGTGGAGTGGGTTTTGTGACCTCTCTTGTGAAGGGTGGGTAGGTCCAGCTAGTGGGGTGGGTTCTGTGACCCTTCTTGTGAAGGGTTGGTGGGTCCAGCTAGTGGGGTGGGTTCTGTGACCCTTCTTGTGAAGGGTGGGTGAGTCCAGCTAGTGGAGTGGGTTCTGTGACCCTTCTTGTGAAGGGTGGGTGGGTCCAGCTAGTGGGGTGGGTTTTGTGACCTCTCTTGTGAAGGGTGGGTAGGTCCAGCTAGTGGGGTGGGTTCTGTGACCCTTCTTGTGAAGGGTGGGTGAGTCCAGCTAGTGGGGTGGGTTCTGTGACCCTTCTTGTGAAGGGTGGGTGGGTCCAGCTAGTGGGGTGGGTTCTTCTGAAGTCTCTTCTTGTGACCCCCTCGGGGAGCATCGCTGAGTCTGTAACCGAGACATTATCCTGCTGCCAATGGCTGTACCAGGTGACTATGGGCTCGAGTTCTCCCCTCCCCCTTAGCCTTTCCCCAAGGTGGAACATGGTGGCACTCACTCTCCTAACTCCAGGCCTTCATATTGCTCAGTGTCTGACGGCTCTTATTGGGCAGGGAGGGCCAAGGTGCAGTGGTACCGCTGCGTTCCCATAGTTTTTTTTTATATATTCTTTCTTTATTGATTTTCTGAACAAATAAATAAAGGGATACAGAAGGAAAAAACAAAGGGGGAAAGGGGAGGAAGTCAGTCAAAACAAATCACAAAACAGCATTAATTCCTATCAACAAATGTAAATTCACACTACTCAATGTTTCTATCGTATATTTTCTGTTTATGTCAATGGCTACCCTAATATATTAGTCAATGGCTATCTTAGTATACTAATCAAAGGGAATTTGATTTAATAAAATTATGCCATGGTTCCCATATTTCCCAGTAGAGCATGCTTGTTTTATGTAAAATGTGGGTGATCTCTTCCATTTTTCTAGTGTCTTCCACTAAGTTAACCCACTCCGTGAAGGATGGGGGTATCACCAATTTCCAATTGCGTGGGATCAGTGTTTTTGCGGCATGGAGTAGGTGAAGAGTGAGTGGGTCCGATATAACTGACTTTTCTTGGGGGCTAAAATATAAAAGAATCTTTGAGCCCTCTATATCTTGTAGTGCAGTCCCAGTAATACTGGCTATTGATGAGATAATTTTAGCCCAGAATTGCCTTAATAAAGGGCAAGTAAACCAAATGTGTGAGTGAGTTCCTATAACAGACCCACATCTCCAGCAGGAGTCAGGGCTGTCTCTGTACATTTTCCTTAATTTTACTGGAGTGTAGTGCCATCTAGTGACCAATTTATAGTTCATTTCTCTCTCACAGCACGGGAGGATTTATGGATTATAGAAAAAATTTTCTCCCAGTCTCGGTCATTTATTTCTAATTTTAAGTCGTTTTCCCACTCTAACTGGAATGTCTGTTTCTTCATCGGTATGTTTTGAATTAATAATTTATATAACAACGAAATTGGTTTGTCTATCGGGCTGGGTTGCTCCAAAAACCTTTCCCATTTTGTAGGGGCCCTATCCCACTCCTCCTCCTTGTGTTTGGAAATATAATGATAAATCTGTTGATAATTCCACCCATCTCGGGGGTTCTTCCCCCACTTTTCTTGTATCTCGGCCAGAGGAATCAGCTTTTTATTCTTAATGAAATCCACTATTTTAGTTGGGAGCCCGTCTTTTACTTGCCAATTTTTAAAAGCACCCTTTTCCATACTAGGAATAAACACCGGGTTCCATACCAAAGGTTGTAGGATGTATGGGGTTGCTGTAAGTTTCATCCCTTGCCTATTTTGGAACCACCACCTATAGGTGGCCCCTATTAGTGGGTGTTCTTTCAATCCTTTAGGGCTCTGGTACACGGGGAGATTAGTCGCCCGCGGCAAAACTCCCTGCTCGCGGGCGACTAATCTCCCCGAGTTGCCTTCCCCCTGTCATCCCACCGGCGAACATGTAAGTCGCCGGCGGGATGGCAGACGCGGTGGCGCGATTTCGCGCACATTGGCGAAAAAGCCTCGCGAGTCTTTTCCGGTGATTTGCGCGAAATCGCGCCACCGCGTCTGCCATCCCGCCGGCGACTTACATGTTCGCCGGTGGGATGACAGGGGGAAGGCAACTCGGGGAGATTAGTCGCCCGCGAGCAGGGAGTTTTGCCGCGGGCGACTAATCTCCCCGTGTACCAGAGCCCTAAGTACTAAAGATTGTTCTCCCCATAGATAATTCGAAAGAGGGACTAGTGAGCCCTCTTGTTCCAGCTCTACCCAGATTTTTTTTTCATCTGTTACACACGTCCAACTCTTAATACGGGCGAGTTGAATCGCTGTGTAATAGAATCGGGCATCCGGGAGGGCAAGCCCTCCCCTTTCTTTTGGGAGAATCAATAGTTTATATTGGATTCTTGCCAACTTATTGGCCCACACAAAACTTGTGATTATGGACTTCAATTTTTTAAAATACATAACCGGAATAGAAATCGGGATAGTTTGCATTAAATATAAGATTCGCGGCATCGTGAACATTTTAACTGCTTGGATTCTACCTAACCATGACAGATTCAGACTGTACCAAGAATTATTCATCTTTGCTATAGAATCCAGTAGTTGAGGGTAATTTTTTTGGTACAATTGTGATAAATCTGCAAATATTGAATTGCCTCTCTAGCCCACCGAAAGGGGAAATTTGCCTTCAGGGATTTCTTTACTGATTTCGAAATATTTATATTTAAAATTTCTGATTTAGACAAATTAACTTTAAAATTAGAAAGGGAGCCAAATGTGTTAATCAAATTCAATACATTGGGCAATGATATCGTAGGGTTCATTATGAACATCAAAAGATCAAAAGCCGCGATCTTGTACTCTTTATTATTTACAGTAATAGCAGCTATATTAGGATCTTGTCTAAGCTGGCAAAGTAAGATTTCCATAACTAATACAAATAAAATTGGGGAAAGAGGACATCCCTGCCGTGTACCATTATGGATTTGCACTGTTGGCGAAAGTATTCCGTTTATTTTAATCCTCGCATATGGTTCATGGTAAAGTGCTAATATCCTGTTCACCGTTTTAGTTCCTAGACCAAATCTGATCAGTGTCCTTTCAAGGAATGGCCAGGAGACCCTATCAAATGCTTTTTCTGCATCAGTGGTAAGTAATATAGCTGGAATACCTTTAGTTTGTACATGATTAATTAAAGATATTACTTTATATACATTATTTTTTCCCTCCCTTTTAGGCACAAAACCAGCCTGATCCTGATGAATAATAGAAGGTAAAAATTGTTTAAGCCTATTCGCTATGATTTTAGCGTATATCTTTAAATCAATGTTAATCAATGAAATAGGTCTATAACTTGAACATAATTGGGGATCTTTTCCTTGTTTTGCAATTATTGTAATATGTGCCTCCTTTGCTTGTCTATGGAAATTATTATTTCCATCAATATAATTATAGTATTTATTTAATAACGGGCACAGTTCCTTCTTGTAGGTTTTATAATATAAAGAACTGAAACCATCTGGCCCAGGGCTCTTCCCCACCGCAAGTGTATCTATAGTATCTGCTATCTCTTGAATTGTAAAGGGTTTATCTATTATTTCTCTCTGTTTTTCTGTTATTAACTGTACTTTTGCCTGATCAAGAAAACCCTCTATTTCCTCTGTTTTATATTTCTGGGCTTTTGCTAAGTTTAAATGATATAATACCTGATAATATTCTTGAAAAGTTTTTGCTATATTTATAGTATCATAATGTACTTTTTGCCTAGTATCTTTAATTGACATTATGTGAGTGGTGGGTTGTAGTTTTTTAACCATATTAGCAAAATGCTTAGTACATTTATCACCTAATTCATAGTACTTCTGTTTACAGTTTATATATCCTTTATATGTAAGTTTATCTAAAATCGCTTTACGTTGGATTCTTTAACCCCCCCAATTCTGTAAAATTATCTTGTGCTAAACTGGCCTTATGTGATTGTTCCAGGTTTCTTATCTCCTGTAATAAGTTATTAACCTCTTTCTCCCTTTCTTTTTTCAGATTACTACACAATGCAATCAATTGACCTCTCAAAACACACTTCTTCGTTTCCCATAATGAAGCAGGTGAGATCTCTGGAGAAGAATTGTCCTTTACTATCCGGTCAATCATTTCGCCTATTTTAGATTTAACTTCTTTTTTGTGTAGTAACAAATCATTGAATCTCCAAACCATTTCCTTTACCACCGTCCGTGGAACTATAAATGAAAATTTAATTGGAGAATGATCTGATAATAAACTACATTCTATAGAGGAATCTTTAACCAAATGCAGCCAATTCTGTGAAATAAAAATATAATCAATTCGGGAATAAACTTTATGAGTTTTTGAGAAATGTGTGTAGTCTTTATTTTTCCGATGCATTATTCTCCAGGTATCTACTAAACCAGCTAGCGCCAATTTTTGTTTCAGCTTTTTCAAACCTTTATATGAAATTGGACTCTTTTTACTCGAAGAGTCAATCAAAGGGTTAATCATTACGTTCAAATCGCCACCCAGAATCAACATTCCTTCTTTAAACTCCTCTAGTTTAATTAAAGTCCTATATATAAAGGAGAGCTGAGCTTGATTAGGTACATATATGTTAGGGATAGTTACCCTTAAATTCACTATCTGTCCTTTCAAGAAAATAAATCTCCCTTCGTCATCACTAAACTTATCTTTTAACTTAAAGGGTAAATCTCTATGTATCAGGGTCATTACCCCAGTAGCTTTTTTCTGTGGGTTATTACTAGTGTATACTTGGGGATACCGTTTTAATGCCAAATGGGGTAAATGACCCTCTTTAAAATGAGTTTCTTGCAGAAGTACTATACTACCTTGCAGTTTGCTGCACTCCTGGAAAATCTGTGATCTTTTTACTGGTTCATTAAGTCTATTGACATTATGGGCCTGATTCACTAAAGGGCGATAAAAATTATTGCACGCTTTTTCGCGTTAAAAAACGCAAAATAACTTGCGCGCGATTCACCATAGTATTATCGCGTTTTGCGTTAATTTCCGCGCTGAAAAGAATACGATCGCATGATTCACTATAACTTTTGCGCGCTAAATATCGCATTCAGCTATACGAAAATTAACCCTACTACAGGCAGGCGAAAAATTATACAAAAGTACAGTAAATGATTTTTTGCAATAAAATATGGACTTACAGTGTTATTTATTCAGTCTGTGTTTCCCCCAGAGTGACGCAGCCGCCAGTTTGCAGCGAAATGGGCATTTTTAATACAGTAATTTTCTGCAAGTATTGGCGTGTATGGCTAACATGGCGTGTGTTCATTTGCGCGACTATTTCTATTTGGCTACAAGTGATGAAATGTTTCGCCAGGCATGGATTCGTGCATTTCATGCATTTCTCAAAACAATCTGCCAATTCGCCACGCAAAAATTCACCGCACATCCAAAAATGGATACAAGTGTCAAAAAATAATAGTCTAATATTTATATACACCATTTATATGCTTCAACAATTTTTATACACTATTTCTATGCTACCATTCATATTCGGCGATTATTCGCGTAATTTAGCACATGTACCGGCAAATACCGCATTGAAATAGTCTTTCGCGAGTTAAATAACGCTTGCAATATCGCGCGTAAAAAAGCGCGAGTATGCTTATAGTGAATCGTGTGAAAAATCACCAAAATTAAGCAGCGGTAAAAATTTTAGCGCACAATAAGAATAGCGCACGTTTTATCGCCCTTTAGTGAATCAGGCCCTATAGCTGATTACCGTACATACCGAAGAAGCCATTTTTACATAAGCACAAAGGGCCCGATTCACTAAGGAGTGCTATTTATAGCATGTGTTAAAAATTTTATCACTTCTTATTTTTCACTCGATTCACTAAAAGGACACTTGTCATAATTAAGAAGCGATGTTCTTGGCGTTATTTATCTTACGATGACCTATTTTAATGAAAAAAACTATGCGATAAGCGTTATAGGGGCCGATTCACTAAAGGTCAATAACGCTTATCGCATAGTTTTTTTCATTAAAATAGGTCATCGTAAGATAAATAACGCCAAGAACATCGCTTCTTAATTATGACAAGTGTCCTTTTAGTGAATCGAGGGAAAAATAAGAAGTGATAAGATTTTTAACGCATGCTATAAATAGCACTCCTTATTTCGGACTTTAGTGAATCGGGCCCATAGTCTTTACACTTGTTGCCTGCTTATACTTCTGTTTTGGGGGGGGGGGTAGGATAGGGTAAATAGGTTGTGACACAGACCTTTTATCAGGGGTAAAAATTTGGCGCCGCAACAGAAAGTAGGAATACTCTTCCTCATTCCGTAATATATACAATGCGGCTAGTGCAGTAGCACTCAGTTGTGGGGGGCAATAAACACCTGTTCCCATAGTTACTCCATTGGATGCTGCCTCGGTTATTCAGAGCATGTGCCCTACAGTAAGGATCTATATCCTTCAGGTGAACCTATCACTTACCTTCCTTTTCCAAAAGTAAAGGGACATAAAACCTAATGAGAAGGTAAATTACTACTAATTGCATAAAGGGAACCTGGGTGCCCCCTGCTGTTCAGTCCCTGGCAAGAGCCAACCAGAATGGGGAAAGCCCATTTCACCGAAGCAGCATGCATCTCTTGACGCTTATCTGATCAGTCTCACTAGGAGGCAGTGTCACAGCATATGACGTATGAGCCACTAGCACAATAAGGGAAATACCACACGTGCCACAGGGGTTGTTTCACAGGGGTTTATTACAACCAAACGTAGATAAACAGGGAAAGGGCAATACGCATGGAAGGTCCACAAGTCCCAATCACATCAATCCTCCTACAGGGAGTCTTCAGGGCAACCCCCCTCTGCCCAGTCTCCAGGGAACAAAGGCCGAGTCTCCCAGCCCAACCCCCAATACACAAAGGTGCCCCACCCAGACACCCCACAATTACCTGGGTAGCCTCCCCAGGCAGTTCCAATGGGAATAAACAAAGTTCCTTTTTGGGGAGTTCCACAGAAAATGCACTACCTTGGTTCCAGGGCAAACAGTCCTTTCACAGGGGTTAGGGTAATCCAGTTGGAGGGAATCTTCCTGCCTCAGCTAGGGTGGATCCCAAGGAACCGCAGGGGAGGGTGTCCTGTCCCAGCTAGGGTGGATCCCAAGGAACCGCAGGGGAGGGTGTCCTGCCGTAGCGAGGTTACACCCAGACGAACAAAAAGCTCCTTCTCCACCCACAACCTCTGGGTTTTCTACCCTGCTGCTGGTACCTCCCCTCTTTTCCACACCCCCTAGGATTGATTGGTTAGGAGGCTGACCCTGCTTCTGCTTAACCCAACCCTAGCAGCTCCAATTGGCAGGGTCCCCTGCAGCATCATTAGGGGAGGGGTTTAACCTAGGAGGGACTTGCCCAGCTCCTCTGGAGGGGACTTCTGGGAGCTTCTTTGTTTAAAACCCTTTCGGTGGGAAAACAGAACAATGGGCTGCCACCATCTTGGCTAGATCATGCACTGGCTAAACATGGGGCCAGTATAAGGGTTTTTGGTCACACTTCTCCCCCCTGGCGCAGGTGGTTTCCCTGGGGCTCCCCTTTATTAGGGAGGGCCTCAGGGACCACTGCTGGTCGGTCAGTCCTCCTGGCGTGAGAGTCCATCTGCATTGTGATGCTCTTTTCCCTTTCGGTGTTGAAAGGTGAAGTTATACTGTTGAAGTAGGAGGCTCCATCTTAGAAGTTTCCCATTGTCTCCTGAGACCCTCTGTAACCAACTGAGGGGGTTGTGATCTGTCACAACAGTGAATTCTCTGCCATACAGATAGGGCTGCAGTTTTTGTAAAGCCCATACAATTGCCAGGCACTCCTTTTCAATGGTGTCATAGGCAGCCTCTCGAGGTAACAGTTTCCTGCTCAGGTAGGCAACGGGGTGCTCCTCACCATAGGTATTAACTTGGGAAAGTACTGCTCCAAGGCCAAAATTGGAAGCATCAGTCTGCAAAATGAAGCGCCGGGAGAAGTCTGGGGCCGCCAGCACAGGGGAACTAGCCAGAGCTTGCTTTAGAGCGTTCATGGCTGACTCACATTCTGGGGTCCACACAATGGTTCTAGAACGTTGGCGACTTGTCAGATCTGTCAGCGGTTTGGCAACAGTACTATAGTTAGGGATAAATTTCCGATAATAACCTGAAGTTCCTAAGAAGGCTAATACCTGTTTCTGAGTTTTGGGTATAGGCCACTGACAAATTGCCTCAACTTTAGCAGGATCAGGGCAAAGCTCTCCACCCCCAACTCTATGTCCCAAGTATTGTACCTCGGCCATGGCTAAGTGGCACTTTTCTGGCTTAAGGGTAAGCCCAGCATCCTGAATTTGAGCAAACACTCGCTGGAGGTGCTGGAGATGCTCCTCCCAAGTCTGGCTAAAGACAGCTATGTCATCCAGATAGGCCTGAGCAAAGTCCTGCATTCCCTCCAGCAGCCTGTTCACCAGGCGTTGGAAAGTTGCGGGCGCGTTTCTCATACCAAAGGGAATTACCGTAAATTGATATAAACCAAAGGGGGTGAGGAAGGCTGACTTTTCCTGGGCACTAGTGGCAAGGGGAATCTGCCAGTAACCGCGGCTGAGATCAAGGGTAGTCAAATATTTTGCATTTCCCAGCCGGTCTAAGAGCTCATCTACCCTGGGCATTGGGTAAGCATCAGTGGTGGTCACATCATTAAGTCGTCTATAGTCCACACAGAATCGGGTACTACCATCTTTCTTGGGCACCAGCACCACAGGTGAAGCCCATGGGCTATGGGAAGGAGTAATTACCCCAAAGGCCAACATCTCATCTATCTGACTTTTCATCTCTGGCCGAACTGCTTCGGCCACTCGGTAAGCAGGGCTACATATAGGTAACTGAGTTCCTGTATCAACTTTATGTTCAGCCCAGTGGGTGTGCCCTGGGTTCGCCAAAAACATGGGAGAATAGGAATGCCAAATTTTATGAAGTTGGTCTTGTTGAGATAGGTGAAGGTGGTCACTTATGGTAACTGCATCTATTCCCCTGGCTGGAGTGGCCTCCTCAATAAGGTTGGGGAGTGGAGGATCATCAGTACCTTCAACTGGTGCACTGCATATGGCACTAACAATGTCCTCTCTGATGTGATAAGGCTTCATCATATTTATGTGGACAGTCTTATAGTGAGATGGGTCCTCAGGGGGAGTTACCACATAGGTTGTATCATGAAGCTTATGAGTGACCACATAGGGTCCTTCCCATGCAGCCTGGAGCTTGTCATGACGTGTGGGTACTAGGAGAAGCACCTTGTCTCCTTCCATAAACCTGCGTTCCCTGGCCTTGCGGTCATACCACACTTTCTGTCTTTGCTGAGCTGCGGAGAGGTGATCATGTGCCAGGCTGGTCATTTGTTCCAGACGCTGGCGGAACTTTAATACATAGGGGATTATGGGGACTTCTTGTGATTGTGGGGCCCCTTCCCAATATTCACATAGTAAATCTAAGGGGCCTCGGACCCTTCGACCATACAACAGTTCAAAGGGAGAGAATCCTGTGGACTCTTGGGGAACTTCTCGATAGGCAAATAGCAAATGGGGCAAATAACGCTCCCAGTCCTTCTCGCCAGATTCCACAAATGTCCGTAACATGGTCTTTAGTGTCCCATTAAATCTCTCACAAAGACCATTTGTCTGGGGGTGGTATGGGGATGAGTGGATCGCCCGGACCCCACAACGCTGCCACAGGCATTGCAGTAGTTGGGATGTGAACTGGGGTCCCTGGTCTGACAATATTTCACTAGGAAAGCCCACCCGGCTGAAAATCTGGATAAGGGCATCAGCCACTGTGGGGGCATCAATTTTACGCAATGCTACAGCTTCTGGGTACCGGGTGGCATAATCCATTACAGTGAGGATATACTGTTTTCCAGAACGGCTTGGCCGGCTAAGGGGCCCAATAAGATCAACTGCCACCCGTTGGAAGGGCTCACTGATGATGGGCAAGGGGCAGAGGGGAAACTTGGGTTTATCATTGGCTCTGCCAGTCCTCTGACAGCTGTCACATGTGCGGCAGTACCGCGTCACCTCCTGTGAGATGCCAGGCCAGTAAAAATTTTGGGTCAATCGGTGTCGAGTACGGGTAACCCCCTGGTGTCCAGCTAAAGGGATCTCATGGGCCATGTGAAGAAGCTGAGCCCGGTAACTCAGGGGTACTATAAGTTGTCGGGAACACTTCCATGGCTGGTTGGGGTTCCCCTTCACAATCCTATAGAGTAGCCCCCGCTCCCAAACAATCTGTTCCCCTCACTCATTTGGGGGTTTCCCTGCCTTAATTCGTATACATTCTAAGGTAGGGTCAGTGTGCTGAGCTTCCCTAAAGGTAGTGGGGTGGAGCAAGTCAGGGGTAGGGGGACTGTCACAGTCAGCTGTAGGTTCTCTTACCCCTTGTGGCGCATCCATGGAGACAGCGTTGACTTCATTAGTATTTCGGGAGAGGCTGCATTGAATATGGCCCATATCATTGCCCAGGAGGATCTCAGCAGGCAGTTGTCGCAGTATGCCAACTCGATGAGTAAACGGTCCATGTCCTAGATCCAAGGTGACCTGGGCTATGGGAATATCTTGTTTGTGCCCCCCAGCCAGAACAATGCGGGCAGTTTTGCCAGGAATCACTGCATCTGCAGAGACAATATGGGGCTCCACTAGGGTAATAAATGATCCTGAGTCTAAGAACCCCTCCACCTGCCTACCATTGATCCTGAAAGGAAGTACATGTTTTCTGGGCTGTCCACTGTTGTCCCAGCCCATCCCCAAGACAACATATTCCTCTATTACAGCCTCTCTTGGCCTGGGAGGGGCAACCGCTGGGTCTGTGGTAAGCTGCTGTACTGTCTGGATAACCTGCTGACGAATATTGGGTCCTGGTGAAGAGACAGCAGCGACCTGCCGAGGTGCAGAGAGCCTCCCTGTGGGCCCTGGCGGGGCAGGACGTAGATTTAAAGGGCAGGCTGGAGATAAATTGGCCAGAGATCCACAACGGGTAGGTGCTTAGAGGGTGCCATTAGGTAAATGGTTTAACCGCGGAGGCTGGGGGCGGTCCAGACCACGGGTGTTGACCATAGTACCTGAAGCAAGGGTAAGGGGGCGGGCCTGGGAGCGGTTCTCAATATACTCATCCGCTAGCTGGGTGGCCTCATCTAGGGTGCCTGGCTTGCGGTCACTTACCCACTCCCGTACCTCAGTGGGGCATCGCTCAAGGAATTGTTCCTTAAGGATAAGCTGGCATAAGTCTTCCAGAGTGTGGGTCTTGTTGCCGCGTATCCAGTGGCGAAATGCCCTTTGTAGTTTCCCACCAAAGTTCTGGTAGGTATCTTGAGGGATTTTAACCAGGCTACGGAATGTTCTCCGGTAGGAATCCGGCGTAATGGAATAGCTGGCTAAAAGTATCCGCCGTACTTCCCCATAATTCGCCCTCTGAGGATATGGGATTTCCTGATAAACTTCATTAGCTTTACCTGTGAGCTTACCCGCCAGTATAAGCACCCACTCCTCCTGAGGGACTCGGTGGTCCTCACACAAACCTTCAAAGGAACGAAGGAAACCGTCTATGCTCTGCTTAGATTCATCAAATGTGGGGAAAGCAGCATGAGTCAATTTCACCGCTCGCCGCTGAGCATTGGGTGACCCCACAGCAGGCCCAGAGCTCAAGGGCCCAGGCTGATTGGCCTGCAAAGTTAGGCGCCATTCCTCTAGCCGTTCTGCTGGGGACAGGCCTGGGCCAATAGCAGCTAAGTGTTTATGGAACATAGTGAGAGTGCTGTCCTCACCTCCCTCTGCTGCATCTTGATGCAAGTTACACATCTCTTCTCCCCCCTCAGGAGTCTCCGGGTCCCCCTGGGTGTCGCCTTCTTGGGTAGGCTGAGCATGGGAGTGAGTAGCTCCATCAGCTCGTGTCTCCGCTTCCCCTCTGGGTCAATACCCCACCGGTGGCAGAGCCGTTGCAGCATGGGTAGCCGGAGCTCAGAGAGCTCATGAGCTGTAAGGTCCAAGTAGTTCCCTGATGTGCTAGCATCCATATCCACACCACTGCCACCAGAAATGTCACACAACGTATGAGCCGCTAGCACAATCAGGGAAATACCACACGTGCCACAGGGGTTGTTTCACAGGGGTTTATTACAACCAAACGTAGATAAACAGGGAAAGGGCAATACGCATGGAAGGTCCACAAGTCCCAATCACATCAAATCCTTCTTCAGGGAGTCTTCAGGGCAACCCCCCTCTGCACAGTCTCCAGGGAACAAAGGCCGAGTCTCCCAGCCCAACCCCCAATACACAAAGGTGTCCCACCCAGACAGCCACAATTACCTGAGTAGCCTCCCCAGGCAGTTCCAATGGGAATAAACAAAGTTCCTTTTTTGGGGAGTTCCACAGAAAATGCACTACCTTGGTTCCAGGGCAAACAGTCCTTCCGCAGGGGTTAGGGTAATCCAGTTGGAGGGAATCTTCCTGCCTGAGCTAGGGTGGATCCCAAGGAACCGCAGGGGAGGGTGTCCTGTCACAGCTAGGGTGGATCCCAAGGAACCGCAGGGGAGGGTGTCCTGTCACAGCTAGGGTGGATCCCAAGGAACCGCAGGGGAGGGTGTCCTGCCATAGCGAGGTTACACCCAGACGAACAAAAAGCTCCTTCTCCACCCACAACCTCTGGGTTTTCTACCCTGCTGCTGATACCTCCCCTCTTTTCCACACCCCCTAGGATTGATTGGTTAGGAGGCTGACCCTGCTTCTGCTTAACCCAACCCTAGCAGCTCCAATTGGCAGGGTCCCCTGCAGCATCATTAGGGGAGGGGTTTAACCTAGGAGGGACTTGCCCAGCTCCTCTGGAGGGGACTTCTGGGAGCTTCTTTGTTTAAAACCCTTTCGGCGGGAAAACAGAACAATGGGCTGCCACCATCTTGGCTAGATCATGCACTGGCTAAACATGGGGCCAGTATAAGGGTTTTTGGTCACAGGCAGGATAATGCTTATTCAGGTAGGGTTTCTACCTCCCTTTTCTACCTAATTTTGCCCCAAGCAGCTCGGCTTGTGCCCTCTTACAGGTTGGGCCTCTATGGAAACCCTCTAGATCAGCCGAAATGGGATTATGAAGCAGATTTAACTTGTGCCTCAGGGGCCAAAGGTATTTGCCAGTAACCCCGACTGAGATCTAATGTGGTTGGGTAGCGCCCCCCCAAAACAATCCAGAAGCTCATCTATCACAACGACTGATGCCTACCCATTGGTCCAACACTATAGGCCGCGTGAGGGTACAGTAACGCCCATTTCCAGCATCGTATCTAGCTCTTTGCATATGGTGACTGATATGCGATAGGCCGGGCAGCGCGTTCAGGGCCGCCATCAGGGGGGCACAGGGGGGACTGTTGTCCCGGGCCCGGCTGATTGTTGCTTTAAAGGGGGCCCGGCCGTGACACAGCTTTTAAGCACGGGCCCCCTTTAAAGAATTACGGGCCCTTGGGTCATTGGTGGTCAGCGGGTAATTCAATTGGCTGGGCCCCGTGCGTACTGACGTCACAAGTACGCACGGGGCCCAGCCAATTGAATTACCCGCTGACCACGGGCGCAACCTTATAAAAACTGCAGCGGCGAGCCGGTGGGCATAAGAAGAGGATACAGCCGGAGGAGGAGGCGGTGGCGGATGTAGAAGGCGGGTGCTGGGGAGAGCAGGGAGAGCCACAGGACATGCCTCAGGAGATGCCTCAGGAGGATGTTAGGGAGGAGGATGTTAGGGGGGAGGATGTTAAGGGGGGCTGGAGGATGTTGGGGACGACGCTGGGGGAAGCTGGAGGATGGTAAGGGGGGCTGGAGGTTGCTGGGGGAAGCTGGATGATGGTAGGTGGGGCTGGAGCATGCTGGGGAGGATGCTGGAGGATGTTGGGGAGGTCGCTGGGGGGAAACTGAATGATGGTAGGTGGGGCTGGAGGATGCTGGGGTAGGATGGTAGGTGGGGCTGGAGCATGCTGGGGAGGATGCTGGAGGATGTTGGGGAGGTCATTGGGGGGAAACTGGATGATGGAAGGTGGGGCTGGAGGATGCTGGGGTAGGATGGTAGGTGGGGCTGGAGCATGCTGGGGAGGATGCTGGAGGATGTTGGGAAGGACGCTGGGGGAAGCTGGAGGATGGTGATGAGGGTGCTGGAGGATGCTGGGAGGGAGCTGGAGGATTTTGTGGAGGATGCTAGGGGGCAACTGGAGGATGCTGCAGCGGGGAGCGGGCCATAGTATGAGGATGCTGGGGGAGGGCCAGCAATGTTTTAGGGGGCCCTCGGCTGGCTAGCAATGTTTTAGGGGGTCGCTACCCTGGCTAGCAATGTTTTAGGGGAGCCCTGGCTACCAGTGTTTTAGGGGGCCCTGGCTACCAATGTCTCTGTGTCCTTTGTACTGATGGGAGGGGCCATTGGGGAGGCGTGTGGGGTTTGGGAGGAGGGGGCCCAGAAAATTCTGTTCTGAGGGGCCCCGTGATTTCTGATGGCAGCCCTGAGCGCGTTGGAGGGTGATCCCTGGGGTGGGCACTTGGTGATCTGTTAAACCTGGGATAGATGAGAATAGGTATTTGTATTAGGGATCCACCTGATTCACGGATTCGGTTCGGGATTCCAGGTTTTTTTTTAAGGATTCAGTTTCGGCCGAATCCACGGTCCCGGCAGAACCGAATCCGAATCCTAGTTAGCATAAATTAGAATATGCTAATTCACATTAGGAAAGGGTTAAACGGTCAGTAGAAAATTTTTTTTAGCCCCTTCCCATCCTATTAGCATATGCTAATTAGGATTAGGTTTGGGATTCAGCAGAATCCATCAGGGTGGGTTTCGGGGGTTCGGCCGGACTCAAAAAAGTGGGTTCAGTGCACCCCTAATTTGTATCTTTGTTCTTGAACTTGCTCCTGTTGGGGGGAGATAGTTGTTTCCCCACTGTAACTTGCTGGAGTTTGTGGGATGTTGGACTCCTCAGGGGGGGCTCATATGGCTGAAACCATTCCTCATATTAATATGTACAGTTCGACAGTGTTGGGGGGCAATGTGTGGGGCTACCCCATTAGTGGTGTCATGGAGCCGATGTGCTACTACAGAAGGACCATCCCAGGCAGTTTGCAGCTTGTCCTTATGGGACGGCAGCAGAAGAAGAACTTGATCACCTTCAAGAAATATCACTTTGTGGTCATTACGGTCACCCCAAATCTTCTGCCGCCGCTGAGCTGTGCTGGGATTGTGATAGGCCAGACCGGTCATCTGGCACCCCATTGGCTTGGTTTCCCCTTCCCAGTACTCACATAGAGGAACACGGACACGTCACCCATACAGCAGTGCAAAGGGTAAGAACCCATATGACTCTTGTACCTATGGACACACCTCCTCAAAAGCGCCCGCTCTCGTCTGATTTCGGAAGCTAAGCAGGGACGGGCCTGGTTAGTACCTGGATGGGAGACCGCCTGGGAATACCAGGTGTTGTAGGCTTTTGCATTTTGCCATTCTGACCAGCAGGAGGCAGTCTTCTCTATGCTTTTCTGCATGGATTCTGAGAAGAGCCCAAGAGCGCGCCTTTGAGCGAGTAGAAGCGGCTAGGAGATGTTTAAGAGGACGAAAAGTCCGCTTAGTCATTGCCTACGGCCATACCACCCTGAAAGCGCCTGATCTCGGAAACTAAGCAGGGACCGGACTGGTTAGTACTTGGATGGGAGACCGCCTGGGAATACCCGGTGTTGTATGGCTTTTGCATTTTGCCATTCTGACCAGCAGGAGGCAGTCTTCTCTATGCTTTTCTGCATGGATTCTGAGAAGAGCCCGAGAGCGCGCCTTTGAGCGAGTAGAAGCGGCTAGGAGATGTTTAAGAGGACGAAAAGTCAGCTTAGTCAACGCCTACGGCCATACCACCCTGAAAGCGCCTGATCTCGGAAGCTAAGCAGGGACGGGCCTGGTTAGTACCTGGATGGGAGACCGCCTGGGAATACCAGGTGTTGTAGGCTTTTGCATTTTGCCATTCTGACCAGCAGGAGGCAGTCTTCTCTATGCTTTTCTGCATGGATTCTGAGAAGAGCCCGAGAGCGCGCCTTTGAGCGAGTAGAAGCGGCTAGGAGATGTTTAAGAGGACGAAAAGTCCGCTTAGTCATCGCCTACGGCCATACCACCCTGAAAGCGCCCGATCTCGTCTGATCTCGGAAGCTAAGCAGGGACGGGCCTGGTTAGTACCTGGATGGGAGACCGCCTGGGAATACCAGGTGTTGTAGGCTTTTGTATTTTGCCATTCTGACCAGCAGGAGGCAGTCTTCTCTATGCTTTTCTGCATGGATTCTGAGAAGAGCCCGAGAGCGCGCCTTTGAGCGAGTAGAAGCGGCTAGGAGATGTTTAAGAGGACGAAAAGTCAGCTTAGTCATCGCCTACGGCCATACCACCCTGAAAGCGCCCGATCTCGTCTGATCTCGGAAGCTAAGCAGGGACGGGCCTGGTTAGTACCTGGATGGGAGACCGCCTGGGAATACCAGGTGTTGTAGGCTTTTGCATTTTGCCATTCTGACCAGCAGGAGGCAGTCTTCTCTATGCTTTTCTGCATGGATTCTGAGAAGAGCCCGAGAGCGCGCCTTTGAGCGAGTAGAAGCGGCTAGGAGATGTTTAAGAGGACGAAAAGTCAGCTTAGTCATCGCCTACGGCCATACCACCCTGAAAGCGCCCGATCTCGTCTGATCTCGGAAGCTAAGCAGGGACGGGCCTGGTTAGTACCTGGATGGGAGACCGCCTGGGAATACCAGGTGTTGTAGGCTTTTGCATTTTGCCATTCTGACCAGCAGGAGGCAGTCTTCTCTATGCTTTTCTGCATGGATTCTGAGAAGAGCCCGAGAGCGCGCCTTTGAGCGAGTAGAAGCGGCTAGGAGATGTTTAAGAGGACGAAAAGTCAGCTTAGTCATCGCCTACGGCCATACCACCCTGAAAGCGCCCGATCTCGTCTGATCTCGGAAGCTAAGCAGGGACGGGCCTGGTTAGTACCTGGATGGGAGACCGCCTGGGAATACCAGGTGTTGTAGGCTTTTGCATTTTGCCATTCTGACCAGCAGGAGGCAGTCTTCTCTATGCTTTTCTGCATGGATTCTGAGAAGAGCCCGAGAGCGCGCCTTTGAGCGAGTAGAAGCGGCTAGGAGATGTTTAAGAGGACGAAAAGTCAGCTTAGTCATCGCCTACGGCCATACCACCCTGAAAGCGCCCGATCTCGTCTGATCTCGGAAGCTAAGCAGGGACGGGCCTGGTTAGTACCTGGATGGGAGACCGCCTGGGAATACCAGGTGTTGTAGGCTTTTGCATTTTGCCATTCTGACCAGCAGGAGGCAGTCTTCTCTATGCTTTTCTGCATGGATTCTGAGAAGAGCCCGAGAGCGCGCCTTTGAGCGAGTAGAAGCGGCTAGGAGATGTTTAAGAGGACGAAAAGTCAGCTTAGTCATCGCCTACGGCCATACCACCCTGAAAGCGCCCGATCTCGTCTGATCTCGGAAGCTAAGCAGGGACGGGCCTGGTTAGTACCTGGATGGGAGACCGCCTGGGAATACCAGGTGTTGTAGGCTTTTGCATTTTGCCATTCTGACCAGCAGGAGGCAGTCTTCTCTATGCTTTTCTGCATGGATTCTGAGAAGAGCCCGAGAGCGCGCCTTTGAGCGAGTAGAAGCGGCTAGGAGATGTTTAAGAGGACGAAAAGTCAGCTTAGTCATCGCCTACGGCCATACCACCCTGAAAGCGCCCGATCTCGTCTGATCTCGGAAGCTAAGCAGGGACGGGCCTGGTTAGTACCTGGATGGGAGACCGCCTGGGAATACCAGGTGTTGTAGGCTTTTGCATTTTGCCATTCTGACCAGCAGGAGGCAGTCTTCTCTATGCTTTTCTGCATGGATTCTGAGAAGAGCCCGAGAGCGCGCCTTTGAGCGAGTAGAAGCGGCTAGGAGATGTTTAAGAGGACGAAAAGTCAGCTTAGTCATCGCCTACGGCCATACCACCCTGAAAGCGCCCGATCTCGTCTGATCTCGGAAGCTAAGCAGGGACGGGCCTGGTTAGTACCTGGATGGGAGACCGCCTGGGAATACCAGGTGTTGTAGGCTTTGCATTTGCCATTCTGACCAGCAGGAGGCAGTCTTCTCTATGCTTTTCTGCATGGATTCTGAGAAGAGCCCGAGAGCGCGCCTTTGAGCGAGTAGAAGCGGCTAGGAGATGTTTAAGAGGACGAAAAGTCAGCTTAGTCATCGCCTACGGCCATACCACCCTGAAAGCGCCCGATCTCGTCTGATCTCGGAAGCTAAGCAGGGACGGGCCTGGTTAGTACCTGGATGGGAGACCGCCTGGGAATACCAGGTGTTGTAGGCTTTTGCATTTTGCCATTCTGACCAGCAGGAGGCAGTCTTCTCTATGCTTTTCTGCATGGATTCTGAGAAGAGCCCGAGAGCGCGCCTTTGAGCGAGTAGAAGCGGCTAGGAGATGTTTAAGAGGACGAAAAGTCAGCTTAGTCATCGCCTACGGCCATACCACCCTGAAAGCGCCCGATCTCGTCTGATCTCGGAAGCTAAGCAGGGACGGGCCTGGTTAGTACCTGGATGGGAGACCGCCTGGGAATACCAGGTGTTGTAGGCTTTTGCATTTTGCCATTCTGACCAGCAGGAGGCAGTCTTCTCTATGCTTTTCTGCATGGATTCTGAGAAGAGCCCGAGAGCGCGCCTTTGAGCGAGTAGAAGCGGCTAGGAGATGTTTAAGAGGACGAAAAGTCAGCTTAGTCATCGCCTACGGCCATACCACCCTGAAAGCGCCCGATCTCGTCTGATCTCGGAAGCTAAGCAGGGACGGGCCTGGTTAGTACCTGGATGGGAGACCGCCTGGGAATACCAGGTGTTGTAGGCTTTTGCATTTTGCCATTCTGACCAGCAGGAGGCAGTCTTCTCTATGCTTTTCTGCATGGATTCTGAGAAGAGCCCGAGAGCGCGCCTTTGAGCGAGTAGAAGCGGCTAGGAGATGTTTAAGAGGACGAAAAGTCAGCTTAGTCATCGCCTACGGCCATACCACCCTGAAAGCGCCCGATCTCGTCTGATCTCGGAAGCTAAGCAGGGACGGGCCTGGTTAGTACCTGGATGGGAGACCGCCTGGGAATACCAGGTGTTGTAGGCTTTTGCATTTTGCCATTCTGACCAGCAGGAGGCAGTCTTCTCTATGCTTTTCTGCATGGATTCTGAGAAGAGCCCGAGAGCGCGCCTTTGAGCGAGTAGAAGCGGCTAGGAGATGTTTAAGAGGACGAAAAGTCAGCTTAGTCATCGCCTACGGCCATACCACCCTGAAAGCGCCCGATCTCGTCTGATCTCGGAAGCTAAGCAGGGACGGGCCTGGTTAGTACCTGGATGGGAGACCGCCTGGGAATACCAGGTGTTGTAGGCTTTTGCATTTTGCCATTCTGACCAGCAGGAGGCAGTCTTCTCTATGCTTTTCTGCATGGATTCTGAGAAGAGCCCGAGAGCGCGCCTTTGAGCGAGTAGAAGCGGCTAGGAGATGTTTAAGAGGACGAAAAGTCAGCTTAGTCATCGCCTACGGCCATACCACCCTGAAAGCGCCCGATCTCGTCTGATCTCGGAAGCTAAGCAGGGACGGGCCTGGTTAGTACCTGGATGGGAGACCGCCTGGGAATACCAGGTGTTGTAGGCTTTTGCATTTTGCCATTCTGACCAGCAGGAGGCAGTCTTCTCTATGCTTTTCTGCATGGATTCTGAGAAGAGCCCGAGAGCGCGCCTTTGAGCGAGTAGAAGCGGCTAGGAGATGTTTAAGAGGACGAAAAGTCAGCTTAGTCATCGCCTACGGCCATACCACCCTGAAAGCGCCCGATCTCGTCTGATCTCGGAAGCTAAGCAGGGACGGGCCTGGTTAGTACCTGGATGGGAGACCGCCTGGGAATACCAGGTGTTGTAGGCTTTTGCATTTTGCCATTCTGACCAGCAGGAGGCAGTCTTCTCTATGCTTTTCTGCATGGATTCTGAGAAGAGCCCGAGAGCGCGCCTTTGAGCGAGTAGAAGCGGCTAGGAGATGTTTAAGAGGACGAAAAGTCAGCTTAGTCATCGCCTACGGCCATACCACCCTGAAAGCGCCCGATCTCGTCTGATCTCGGAAGCTAAGCAGGGACGGGCCTGGTTAGTACCTGGATGGGAGACCGCCTGGGAATACCAGGTGTTGTAGGCTTTTGCATTTTGCCATTCTGACCAGCAGGAGGCAGTCTTCTCTATGCTTTTCTGCATGGATTCTGAGAAGAGCCCGAGAGCGCGCCTTTGAGCGAGTAGAAGCGGCTAGGAGATGTTTAAGAGGACGAAAAGTCAGCTTAGTCATCGCCTACGGCCATACCACCCTGAAAGCGCCCGATCTCGTCTGATCTCGGAAGCTAAGCAGGGACGGGCCTGGTTAGTACCTGGATGGGAGACCGCCTGGGAATACCAGGTGTTGTAGGCTTTTGCATTTTGCCATTCTGACCAGCAGGAGGCAGTCTTCTCTATGCTTTTCTGCATGGATTCTGAGAAGAGCCCGAGAGCGCGCCTTTGAGCGAGTAGAAGCGGCTAGGAGATGTTTAAGAGGACGAAAAGTCAGCTTAGTCATCGCCTACGGCCATACCACCCTGAAAGCGCCCGTCTGATCTCGGAAGCTAAGCAGGGACGGGCCTGGTTAGTACCTGGATGGGAGACCGCCTGGGAATACCAGGTGTTGTAGGCTTTTGCATTTTGCCATTCTGACCAGCAGGAGGCAGTCTTCTCTATGCTTTTCTGCATGGATTCTGAGAAGAGCCCGAGAGCGCGCCTTTGAGCGAGTAGAAGCGGCTAGGAGATGTTTAAGAGGACGAAAAGTCAGCTTAGTCATCGCCTACGGCCATACCACCCTGAAAGCGCCCGATCTCGTCTGATCTCGGAAGCTAAGCAGGGACGGGCCTGGTTAGTACCTGGATGGGAGACCGCCTGGGAATACCAGGTGTTGTAGGCTTTTGCATTTTGCCATTCTGACCAGCAGGAGGCAGTCTTCTCTATGCTTTTCTGCATGGATTCTGAGAAGAGCCCGAGAGCGCGCCTTTGAGCGAGTAGAAGCGGCTAGGAGATGTTTAAGAGGACGAAAAGTCAGCTTAGTCATCGCCTACGGCCATACCACCCTGAAAGCGCCCGATCTCGTCTGATCTCGGAAGCTAAGCAGGGACGGGCCTGGTTAGTACCTGGATGGGAGACCGCCTGGGAATACCAGGTGTTGTAGGCTTTTGCATTTTGCCATTCTGACCAGCAGGAGGCAGTCTTCTCTATGCTTTTCTGCATGGATTCTGAGAAGAGCCCGAGAGCGCGCCTTTGAGCGAGTAGAAGCGGCTAGGAGATGTTTAAGAGGACGAAAAGTCAGCTTAGTCATCGCCTACGGCCATACCACCCTGAAAGCGCCCGATCTCGTCTGATCTCGGAAGCTAAGCAGGGACGGGCCTGGTTAGTACCTGGATGGGAGACCGCCTGGGAATACCAGGTGTTGTAGGCTTTTGCATTTTGCCATTCTGACCAGCAGGAGGCAGTCTTCTCTATGCTTTTCTGCATGGATTCTGAGAAGAGCCCGAGAGCGCGCCTTTGAGCGAGTAGAAGCGGCTAGGAGATGTTTAAGAGGACGAAAAGTCAGCTTAGTCATCGCCTACGGCCATACCACCCTGAAAGCGCCCGATCTCGTCTGATCTCGGAAGCTAAGCAGGGACGGGCCTGGTTAGTACCTGGATGGGAGACCGCCTGGGAATACCAGGTGTTGTAGGCTTTTGCATTTTGCCATTCTGACCAGCAGGAGGCAGTCTTCTCTATGCTTTTCTGCATGGATTCTGAGAAGAGCCCGAGAGCGCGCCTTTGAGCGAGTAGAAGCGGCTAGGAGATGTTTAAGAGGACGAAAAGTCAGCTTAGTCATCGCCTACGGCCATACCACCCTGAAAGCGCCCGATCTCGTCTGATCTCGGAAGCTAAGCAGGGACGGGCCTGGTTAGTACCTGGATGGGAGACCGCCTGGGAATACCAGGTGTTGTAGGCTTTTGCATTTTGCCATTCTGACCAGCAGGAGGCAGTCTTCTCTATGCTTTTCTGCATGGATTCTGAGAAGAGCCCGAGAGCGCGCCTTTGAGCGAGTAGAAGCGGCTAGGAGATGTTTAAGAGGACGAAAAGTCAGCTTAGTCATCGCCTACGGCCATACCACCCTGAAAGCGCCCGATCTCGTCTGATCTCGGAAGCTAAGCAGGGACGGGCCTGGTTAGTACCTGGATGGGAGACCGCCTGGGAATACCAGGTGTTGTAGGCTTTTGCATTTTGCCATTCTGACCAGCAGGAGGCAGTCTTCTCTATGCTTTTCTGCATGGATTCTGAGAAGAGCCCGAGAGCGCGCCTTTGAGCGAGTAGAAGCGGCTAGGAGATGTTTAAGAGGACGAAAAGTCAGCTTAGTCATCGCCTACGGCCATACCACCCTGAAAGCGCCCGATCTCGTCTGATCTCGGAAGCTAAGCAGGGACGGGCCTGGTTAGTACCTGGATGGGAGACCGCCTGGGAATACCAGGTGTTGTAGGCTTTTGCATTTTGCCATTCTGACCAGCAGGAGGCAGTCTTCTCTATGCTTTTCTGCATGGATTCTGAGAAGAGCCCGAGAGCGCGCCTTTGAGCGAGTAGAAGCGGCTAGGAGATGTTTAAGAGGACGAAAAGTCAGCTTAGTCATCGCCTACGGCCATACCACCCTGAAAGCGCCCGATCTCGTCTGATCTCGGAAGCTAAGCAGGGACGGGCCTGGTTAGTACCTGGATGGGAGACCGCCTGGGAATACCAGGTGTTGTAGGCTTTTGCATTTTGCCATTCTGACCAGCAGGAGGCAGTCTTCTCTATGCTTTTCTGCATGGATTCTGAGAAGAGCCCGAGAGCGCGCCTTTGAGCGAGTAGAAGCGGCTAGGAGATGTTTAAGAGGACGAAAAGTCAGCTTAGTCATCGCCTACGGCCATACCACCCTGAAAGCGCCCGATCTCGTCTGATCTCGGAAGCTAAGCAGGGACGGGCCTGGTTAGTACCTGGATGGGAGACCGCCTGGGAATACCAGGTGTTGTAGGCTTTTGCATTTTGCCATTCTGACCAGCAGGAGGCAGTCTTCTCTATGCTTTTCTGCATGGATTCTGAGAAGAGCCCGAGAGCGCGCCTTTGAGCGAGTAGAAGCGGCTAGGAGATGTTTAAGAGGACGAAAAGTCAGCTTAGTCATCGCCTACGGCCATACCACCCTGAAAGCGCCCGATCTCGTCTGATCTCGGAAGCTAAGCAGGGACGGGCCTGGTTAGTACCTGGATGGGAGACCGCCTGGGAATACCAGGTGTTGTAGGCTTTTGCATTTTGCCATTCTGACCAGCAGGAGGCAGTCTTCTCTATGCTTTTCTGCATGGATTCTGAGAAGAGCCCGAGAGCGCGCCTTTGAGCGAGTAGAAGCGGCTAGGAGATGTTTAAGAGGACGAAAAGTCAGCTTAGTCATCGCCTACGGCCATACCACCCTGAAAGCGCCCGATCTCGTCTGATCTCGGAAGCTAAGCAGGGACGGGCCTGGTTAGTACCTGGATGGGAGACCGCCTGGGAATACCAGGTGTTGTAGGCTTTTGCATTTTGCCATTCTGACCAGCAGGAGGCAGTCTTCTCTATGCTTTTCTGCATGGATTCTGAGAAGAGCCCGAGAGCGCGCCTTTGAGCGAGTAGAAGCGGCTAGGAGATGTTTAAGAGGACGAAAAGTCAGCTTAGTCATCGCCTACGGCCATACCACCCTGAAAGCGCCCGATCTCGTCTGATCTCGGAAGCTAAGCAGGGACGGGCCTGGTTAGTACCTGGATGGGAGACCGCCTGGGAATACCAGGTGTTGTAGGCTTTTGCATTTTGCCATTCTGACCAGCAGGAGGCAGTCTTCTCTATGCTTTTCTGCATGGATTCTGAGAAGAGCCCGAGAGCGCGCCTTTGAGCGAGTAGAAGCGGCTAGGAGATGTTTAAGAGGACGAAAAGTCAGCTTAGTCATCGCCTACGGCCATACCACCCTGAAAGCGCCCGATCTCGTCTGATCTCGGAAGCTAAGCAGGGACGGGCCTGGTTAGTACCTGGATGGGAGACCGCCTGGGAATACCAGGTGTTGTAGGCTTTTGCATTTTGCCATTCTGACCAGCAGGAGGCAGTCTTCTCTATGCTTTTCTGCATGGATTCTGAGAAGAGCCCGAGAGCGCGCCTTTGAGCGAGTAGAAGCGGCTAGGAGATGTTTAAGAGGACGAAAAGTCAGCTTAGTCATCGCCTACGGCCATACCACCCTGAAAGCGCCCGATCTCGTCTGATCTCGGAAGCTAAGCAGGGACGGGCCTGGTTAGTACCTGGATGGGAGACCGCCTGGGAATACCAGGTGTTGTAGGCTTTTGCATTTTGCCATTCTGACCAGCAGGAGGCAGTCTTCTCTATGCTTTTCTGCATGGATTCTGAGAAGAGCCCGAGAGCGCGCCTTTGAGCGAGTAGAAGCGGCTAGGAGATGTTTAAGAGGACGAAAAGTCAGCTTAGTCATCGCCTACGGCCATACCACCCTGAAAGCGCCCGATCTCGTCTGATCTCGGAAGCTAAGCAGGGACGGGCCTGGTTAGTACCTGGATGGGAGACCGCCTGGGAATACCAGGTGTTGTAGGCTTTTGCATTTTGCCATTCTGACCAGCAGGAGGCAGTCTTCTCTATGCTTTTCTGCATGGATTCTGAGAAGAGCCCGAGAGCGCGCCTTTGAGCGAGTAGAAGCGGCTAGGAGATGTTTAAGAGGACGAAAAGTCAGCTTAGTCATCGCCTACGGCCATACCACCCTGAAAGCGCCCGATCTCGTCTGATCTCGGAAGCTAAGCAGGGACGGGCCTGGTTAGTACCTGGATGGGAGACCGCCTGGGAATACCAGGTGTTGTAGGCTTTTGCATTTTGCCATTCTGACCAGCAGGAGGCAGTCTTCTCTATGCTTTTCTGCATGGATTCTGAGAAGAGCCCGAGAGCGCGCCTTTGAGCGAGTAGAAGCGGCTAGGAGATGTTTAAGAGGACGAAAAGTCAGCTTAGTCATCGCCTACGGCCATACCACCCTGAAAGCGCCCGATCTCGTCTGATCTCGGAAGCTAAGCAGGGACGGGCCTGGTTAGTACCTGGATGGGAGACCGCCTGGGAATACCAGGTGTTGTAGGCTTTTGCATTTTGCCATTCTGACCAGCAGGAGGCAGTCTTCTCTATGCTTTTCTGCATGGATTCTGAGAAGAGCCCGAGAGCGCGCCTTTGAGCGAGTAGAAGCGGCTAGGAGATGTTTAAGAGGACGAAAAGTCAGCTTAGTCATCGCCTACGGCCATACCACCCTGAAAGCGCCCGATCTCGTCTGATCTCGGAAGCTAAGCAGGGACGGGCCTGGTTAGTACCTGGATGGGAGACCGCCTGGGAATACCAGGTGTTGTAGGCTTTTGCATTTTGCCATTCTGACCAGCAGGAGGCAGTCTTCTCTATGCTTTTCTGCATGGATTCTGAGAAGAGCCCGAGAGCGCGCCTTTGAGCGAGTAGAAGCGGCTAGGAGATGTTTAAGAGGACGAAAAGTCAGCTTAGTCATCGCCTACGGCCATACCACCCTGAAAGCGCCCGATCTCGTCTGATCTCGGAAGCTAAGCAGGGACGGGCCTGGTTAGTACCTGGATGGGAGACCGCCTGGGAATACCAGGTGTTGTAGGCTTTTGCATTTTGCCATTCTGACCAGCAGGAGGCAGTCTTCTCTATGCTTTTCTGCATGGATTCTGAGAAGAGCCCGAGAGCGCGCCTTTGAGCGAGTAGAAGCGGCTAGGAGATGTTTAAGAGGACGAAAAGTCAGCTTAGTCATCGCCTACGGCCATACCACCCTGAAAGCGCCCGATCTCGTCTGATCTCGGAAGCTAAGCAGGGACGGGCCTGGTTAGTACCTGGATGGGAGACCGCCTGGGAATACCAGGTGTTGTAGGCTTTTGCATTTTGCCATTCTGACCAGCAGGAGGCAGTCTTCTCTATGCTTTTCTGCATGGATTCTGAGAAGAGCCCGAGAGCGCGCCTTTGAGCGAGTAGAAGCGGCTAGGAGATGTTTAAGAGGACGAAAAGTCAGCTTAGTCATCGCCTACGGCCATACCACCCTGAAAGCGCCCGATCTCGTCTGATCTCGGAAGCTAAGCAGGGACGGGCCTGGTTAGTACCTGGATGGGAGACCGCCTGGGAATACCAGGTGTTGTAGGCTTTTGCATTTTGCCATTCTGACCAGCAGGAGGCAGTCTTCTCTATGCTTTTCTGCATGGATTCTGAGAAGAGCCCGAGAGCGCGCCTTTGAGCGAGTAGAAGCGGCTAGGAGATGTTTAAGAGGACGAAAAGTCAGCTTAGTCATCGCCTACGGCCATACCACCCTGAAAGCGCCCGATCTCGTCTGATCTCGGAAGCTAAGCAGGGACGGGCCTGGTTAGTACCTGGATGGGAGACCGCCTGGGAATACCAGGTGTTGTAGGCTTTTGCATTTTGCCATTCTGACCAGCAGGAGGCAGTCTTCTCTATGCTTTTCTGCATGGATTCTGAGAAGAGCCCGAGAGCGCGCCTTTGAGCGAGTAGAAGCGGCTAGGAGATGTTTAAGAGGACGAAAAGTCAGCTTAGTCATCGCCTACGGCCATACCACCCTGAAAGCGCCCGATCTCGTCTGATCTCGGAAGCTAAGCAGGGACGGGCCTGGTTAGTACCTGGATGGGAGACCGCCTGGGAATACCAGGTGTTGTAGGCTTTTGCATTTTGCCATTCTGACCAGCAGGAGGCAGTCTTCTCTATGCTTTTCTGCATGGATTCTGAGAAGAGCCCGAGAGCGCGCCTTTGAGCGAGTAGAAGCGGCTAGGAGATGTTTAAGAGGACGAAAAGTCAGCTTAGTCATCGCCTACGGCCATACCACCCTGAAAGCGCCCGATCTCGTCTGATCTCGGAAGCTAAGCAGGGACGGGCCTGGTTAGTACCTGGATGGGAGACCGCCTGGGAATACCAGGTGTTGTAGGCTTTTGCATTTTGCCATTCTGACCAGCAGGAGGCAGTCTTCTCTATGCTTTTCTGCATGGATTCTGAGAAGAGCCCGAGAGCGCGCCTTTGAGCGAGTAGAAGCGGCTAGGAGATGTTTAAGAGGACGAAAAGTCAGCTTAGTCATCGCCTACGGCCATACCACCCTGAAAGCGCCCGATCTCGTCTGATCTCGGAAGCTAAGCAGGGACGGGCCTGGTTAGTACCTGGATGGGAGACCGCCTGGGAATACCAGGTGTTGTAGGCTTTTGCATTTTGCCATTCTGACCAGCAGGAGGCAGTCTTCTCTATGCTTTTCTGCATGGATTCTGAGAAGAGCCCGAGAGCGCGCCTTTGAGCGAGTAGAAGCGGCTAGGAGATGTTTAAGAGGACGAAAAGTCAGCTTAGTCATCGCCTACGGCCATACCACCCTGAAAGCGCCCGATCTCGTCTGATCTCGGAAGCTAAGCAGGGACGGGCCTGGTTAGTACCTGGATGGGAGACCGCCTGGGAATACCAGGTGTTGTAGGCTTTTGCATTTTGCCATTCTGACCAGCAGGAGGCAGTCTTCTCTATGCTTTTCTGCATGGATTCTGAGAAGAGCCCGAGAGCGCGCCTTTGAGCGAGTAGAAGCGGCTAGGAGATGTTTAAGAGGACGAAAAGTCAGCTTAGTCATCGCCTACGGCCATACCACCCTGAAAGCGCCCGATCTCGTCTGATCTCGGAAGCTAAGCAGGGACGGGCCTGGTTAGTACCTGGATGGGAGACCGCCTGGGAATACCAGGTGTTGTAGGCTTTTGCATTTTGCCATTCTGACCAGCAGGAGGCAGTCTTCTCTATGCTTTTCTGCATGGATTCTGAGAAGAGCCCGAGAGCGCGCCTTTGAGCGAGTAGAAGCGGCTAGGAGATGTTTAAGAGGACGAAAAGTCAGCTTAGTCATCGCCTACGGCCATACCACCCTGAAAGCGCCCGATCTCGTCTGATCTCGGAAGCTAAGCAGGGACGGGCCTGGTTAGTACCTGGATGGGAGACCGCCTGGGAATACCAGGTGTTGTAGGCTTTTGCATTTTGCCATTCTGACCAGCAGGAGGCAGTCTTCTCTATGCTTTTCTGCATGGATTCTGAGAAGAGCCCGAGAGCGCGCCTTTGAGCGAGTAGAAGCGGCTAGGAGATGTTTAAGAGGACGAAAAGTCAGCTTAGTCATCGCCTACGGCCATACCACCCTGAAAGCGCCCGATCTCGTCTGATCTCGGAAGCTAAGCAGGGACGGGCCTGGTTAGTACCTGGATGGGAGACCGCCTGGGAATACCAGGTGTTGTAGGCTTTTGCATTTTGCCATTCTGACCAGCAGGAGGCAGTCTTCTCTATGCTTTTCTGCATGGATTCTGAGAAGAGCCCGAGAGCGCGCCTTTGAGCGAGTAGAAGCGGCTAGGAGATGTTTAAGAGGACGAAAAGTCAGCTTAGTCATCGCCTACGGCCATACCACCCTGAAAGCGCCCGATCTCGTCTGATCTCGGAAGCTAAGCAGGGACGGGCCTGGTTAGTACCTGGATGGGAGACCGCCTGGGAATACCAGGTGTTGTAGGCTTTTGCATTTTGCCATTCTGACCAGCAGGAGGCAGTCTTCTCTATGCTTTTCTGCATGGATTCTGAGAAGAGCCCGAGAGCGCGCCTTTGAGCGAGTAGAAGCGGCTAGGAGATGTTTAAGAGGACGAAAAGTCAGCTTAGTCATCGCCTACGGCCATACCACCCTGAAAGCGCCCGATCTCGTCTGATCTCGGAAGCTAAGCAGGGACGGGCCTGGTTAGTACCTGGATGGGAGACCGCCTGGGAATACCAGGTGTTGTAGGCTTTTGCATTTTGCCATTCTGACCAGCAGGAGGCAGTCTTCTCTATGCTTTTCTGCATGGATTCTGAGAAGAGCCCGAGAGCGCGCCTTTGAGCGAGTAGAAGCGGCTAGGAGATGTTTAAGAGGACGAAAAGTCAGCTTAGTCATCGCCTACGGCCATACCACCCTGAAAGCGCCCGATCTCGTCTGATCTCGGAAGCTAAGCAGGGACGGGCCTGGTTAGTACCTGGATGGGAGACCGCCTGGGAATACCAGGTGTTGTAGGCTTTTGCATTTTGCCATTCTGACCAGCAGGAGGCAGTCTTCTCTATGCTTTTCTGCATGGATTCTGAGAAGAGCCCGAGAGCGCGCCTTTGAGCGAGTAGAAGCGGCTAGGAGATGTTTAAGAGGACGAAAAGTCAGCTTAGTCATCGCCTACGGCCATACCACCCTGAAAGCGCCCGATCTCGTCTGATCTCGGAAGCTAAGCAGGGACGGGCCTGGTTAGTACCTGGATGGGAGACCGCCTGGGAATACCAGGTGTTGTAGGCTTTTGCATTTTGCCATTCTGACCAGCAGGAGGCAGTCTTCTCTATGCTTTTCTGCATGGATTCTGAGAAGAGCCCGAGAGCGCGCCTTTGAGCGAGTAGAAGCGGCTAGGAGATGTTTAAGAGGACGAAAAGTCAGCTTAGTCATCGCCTACGGCCATACCACCCTGAAAGCGCCCGATCTCGTCTGATCTCGGAAGCTAAGCAGGGACGGGCCTGGTTAGTACCTGGATGGGAGACCGCCTGGGAATACCAGGTGTTGTAGGCTTTTGCATTTTGCCATTCTGACCAGCAGGAGGCAGTCTTCTCTATGCTTTTCTGCATGGATTCTGAGAAGAGCCCGAGAGCGCGCCTTTGAGCGAGTAGAAGCGGCTAGGAGATGTTTAAGAGGACGAAAAGTCAGCTTAGTCATCGCCTACGGCCATACCACCCTGAAAGCGCCCGATCTCGTCTGATCTCGGAAGCTAAGCAGGGACGGGCCTGGTTAGTACCTGGATGGGAGACCGCCTGGGAATACCAGGTGTTGTAGGCTTTTGCATTTTGCCATTCTGACCAGCAGGAGGCAGTCTTCTCTATGCTTTTCTGCATGGATTCTGAGAAGAGCCCGAGAGCGCGCCTTTGAGCGAGTAGAAGCGGCTAGGAGATGTTTAAGAGGACGAAAAGTCAGCTTAGTCATCGCCTACGGCCATACCACCCTGAAAGCGCCCGATCTCGTCTGATCTCGGAAGCTAAGCAGGGACGGGCCTGGTTAGTACCTGGATGGGAGACCGCCTGGGAATACCAGGTGTTGTAGGCTTTTGCATTTTGCCATTCTGACCAGCAGGAGGCAGTCTTCTCTATGCTTTTCTGCATGGATTCTGAGAAGAGCCCGAGAGCGCGCCTTTGAGCGAGTAGAAGCGGCTAGGAGATGTTTAAGAGGACGAAAAGTCAGCTTAGTCATCGCCTACGGCCATACCACCCTGAAAGCGCCCGATCTCGTCTGATCTCGGAAGCTAAGCAGGGACGGGCCTGGTTAGTACCTGGATGGGAGACCGCCTGGGAATACCAGGTGTTGTAGGCTTTTGCATTTTGCCATTCTGACCAGCAGGAGGCAGTCTTCTCTATGCTTTTCTGCATGGATTCTGAGAAGAGCCCGAGAGCGCGCCTTTGAGCGAGTAGAAGCGGCTAGGAGATGTTTAAGAGGACGAAAAGTCAGCTTAGTCATCGCCTACGGCCATACCACCCTGAAAGCGCCCGATCTCGTCTGATCTCGGAAGCTAAGCAGGGACGGGCCTGGTTAGTACCTGGATGGGAGACCGCCTGGGAATACCAGGTGTTGTAGGCTTTTGCATTTTGCCATTCTGACCAGCAGGAGGCAGTCTTCTCTATGCTTTTCTGCATGGATTCTGAGAAGAGCCCGAGAGCGCGCCTTTGAGCGAGTAGAAGCGGCTAGGAGATGTTTAAGAGGACGAAAAGTCAGCTTAGTCATCGCCTACGGCCATACCACCCTGAAAGCGCCCGATCTCGTCTGATCTCGGAAGCTAAGCAGGGACGGGCCTGGTTAGTACCTGGATGGGAGACCGCCTGGGAATACCAGGTGTTGTAGGCTTTTGCATTTTGCCATTCTGACCAGCAGGAGGCAGTCTTCTCTATGCTTTTCTGCATGGATTCTGAGAAGAGCCCGAGAGCGCGCCTTTGAGCGAGTAGAAGCGGCTAGGAGATGTTTAAGAGGACGAAAAGTCAGCTTAGTCATCGCCTACGGCCATACCACCCTGAAAGCGCCCGATCTCGTCTGATCTCGGAAGCTAAGCAGGGACGGGCCTGGTTAGTACCTGGATGGGAGACCGCCTGGGAATACCAGGTGTTGTAGGCTTTTGCATTTTGCCATTCTGACCAGCAGGAGGCAGTCTTCTCTATGCTTTTCTGCATGGATTCTGAGAAGAGCCCGAGAGCGCGCCTTTGAGCGAGTAGAAGCGGCTAGGAGATGTTTAAGAGGACGAAAAGTCAGCTTAGTCATCGCCTACGGCCATACCACCCTGAAAGCGCCCGATCTCGTCTGATCTCGGAAGCTAAGCAGGGACGGGCCTGGTTAGTACCTGGATGGGAGACCGCCTGGGAATACCAGGTGTTGTAGGCTTTTGCATTTTGCCATTCTGACCAGCAGGAGGCAGTCTTCTCTATGCTTTTCTGCATGGATTCTGAGAAGAGCCCGAGAGCGCGCCTTTGAGCGAGTAGAAGCGGCTAGGAGATGTTTAAGAGGACGAAAAGTCAGCTTAGTCATCGCCTACGGCCATACCACCCTGAAAGCGCCCGATCTCGTCTGATCTCGGAAGCTAAGCAGGGACGGGCCTGGTTAGTACCTGGATGGGAGACCGCCTGGGAATACCAGGTGTTGTAGGCTTTTGCATTTTGCCATTCTGACCAGCAGGAGGCAGTCTTCTCTATGCTTTTCTGCATGGATTCTGAGAAGAGCCCGAGAGCGCGCCTTTGAGCGAGTAGAAGCGGCTAGGAGATGTTTAAGAGGACGAAAAGTCAGCTTAGTCATCGCCTACGGCCATACCACCCTGAAAGCGCCCGATCTCGTCTGATCTCGGAAGCTAAGCAGGGACGGGCCTGGTTAGTACCTGGATGGGAGACCGCCTGGGAATACCAGGTGTTGTAGGCTTTTGCATTTTGCCATTCTGACCAGCAGGAGGCAGTCTTCTCTATGCTTTTCTGCATGGATTCTGAGAAGAGCCCGAGAGCGCGCCTTTGAGCGAGTAGAAGCGGCTAGGAGATGTTTAAGAGGACGAAAAGTCAGCTTAGTCATCGCCTACGGCCATACCACCCTGAAAGCGCCCGATCTCGTCTGATCTCGGAAGCTAAGCAGGGACGGGCCTGGTTAGTACCTGGATGGGAGACCGCCTGGGAATACCAGGTGTTGTAGGCTTTTGCATTTTGCCATTCTGACCAGCAGGAGGCAGTCTTCTCTATGCTTTTCTGCATGGATTCTGAGAAGAGCCCGAGAGCGCGCCTTTGAGCGAGTAGAAGCGGCTAGGAGATGTTTAAGAGGACGAAAAGTCAGCTTAGTCATCGCCTACGGCCATACCACCCTGAAAGCGCCCGATCTCGTCTGATCTCGGAAGCTAAGCAGGGACGGGCCTGGTTAGTACCTGGATGGGAGACCGCCTGGGAATACCAGGTGTTGTAGGCTTTTGCATTTTGCCATTCTGACCAGCAGGAGGCAGTCTTCTCTATGCTTTTCTGCATGGATTCTGAGAAGAGCCCGAGAGCGCGCCTTTGAGCGAGTAGAAGCGGCTAGGAGATGTTTAAGAGGACGAAAAGTCAGCTTAGTCATCGCCTACGGCCATACCACCCTGAAAGCGCCCGATCTCGTCTGATCTCGGAAGCTAAGCAGGGACGGGCCTGGTTAGTACCTGGATGGGAGACCGCCTGGGAATACCAGGTGTTGTAGGCTTTTGCATTTTGCCATTCTGACCAGCAGGAGGCAGTCTTCTCTATGCTTTTCTGCATGGATTCTGAGAAGAGCCCGAGAGCGCGCCTTTGAGCGAGTAGAAGCGGCTAGGAGATGTTTAAGAGGACGAAAAGTCAGCTTAGTCATCGCCTACGGCCATACCACCCTGAAAGCGCCCGATCTCGTCTGATCTCGGAAGCTAAGCAGGGACGGGCCTGGTTAGTACCTGGATGGGAGACCGCCTGGGAATACCAGGTGTTGTAGGCTTTTGCATTTTGCCATTCTGACCAGCAGGAGGCAGTCTTCTCTATGCTTTTCTGCATGGATTCTGAGAAGAGCCCGAGAGCGCGCCTTTGAGCGAGTAGAAGCGGCTAGGAGATGTTTAAGAGGACGAAAAGTCAGCTTAGTCATCGCCTACGGCCATACCACCCTGAAAGCGCCCGATCTCGTCTGATCTCGGAAGCTAAGCAGGGACGGGCCTGGTTAGTACCTGGATGGGAGACCGCCTGGGAATACCAGGTGTTGTAGGCTTTTGCATTTTGCCATTCTGACCAGCAGGAGGCAGTCTTCTCTATGCTTTTCTGCATGGATTCTGAGAAGAGCCCGAGAGCGCGCCTTTGAGCGAGTAGAAGCGGCTAGGAGATGTTTAAGAGGACGAAAAGTCAGCTTAGTCATCGCCTACGGCCATACCACCCTGAAAGCGCCCGATCTCGTCTGATCTCGGAAGCTAAGCAGGGACGGGCCTGGTTAGTACCTGGATGGGAGACCGCCTGGGAATACCAGGTGTTGTAGGCTTTTGCATTTTGCCATTCTGACCAGCAGGAGGCAGTCTTCTCTATGCTTTTCTGCATGGATTCTGAGAAGAGCCCGAGAGCGCGCCTTTGAGCGAGTAGAAGCGGCTAGGAGATGTTTAAGAGGACGAAAAGTCAGCTTAGT
Organism: Xenopus tropicalis; assembly: GCF_000004195.4. Taxonomy (NCBI): domain Eukaryota; kingdom Metazoa; phylum Chordata; class Amphibia; order Anura; family Pipidae; genus Xenopus; species Xenopus tropicalis. The sequence goes on from NC_030681.2 coordinate 452,017, forward strand.
CATCGCCTACGGCCATACCACCCTGAAAGCGCCCGATCTCGTCTGATCTCGGAAGCTAAGCAGGGACGGGCCTGGTTAGTACCTGGATGGGAGACCGCCTGGGAATACCAGGTGTTGTAGGCTTTTGCATTTTGCCATTCTGACCAGCAGGAGGCAGTCTTCTCTATGCTTTTCTGCATGGATTCTGAGAAGAGCCCGAGAGCGCGCCTTTGAGCGAGTAGAAGCGGCTAGGAGATGTTTAAGAGGACGAAAAGTCAGCTTAGTCATCGCCTACGGCCATACCACCCTGAAAGCGCCCGATCTCGTCTGATCTCGGAAGCTAAGCAGGGACGGGCCTGGTTAGTACCTGGATGGGAGACCGCCTGGGAATACCAGGTGTTGTAGGCTTTTGCATTTTGCCATTCTGACCAGCAGGAGGCAGTCTTCTCTATGCTTTTCTGCATGGATTCTGAGAAGAGCCCGAGAGCGCGCCTTTGAGCGAGTAGAAGCGGCTAGGAGATGTTTAAGAGGACGAAAAGTCAGCTTAGTCATCGCCTACGGCCATACCACCCTGAAAGCGCCCGATCTCGTCTGATCTCGGAAGCTAAGCAGGGACGGGCCTGGTTAGTACCTGGATGGGAGACCGCCTGGGAATACCAGGTGTTGTAGGCTTTTGCATTTTGCCATTCTGACCAGCAGGAGGCAGTCTTCTCTATGCTTTTCTGCATGGATTCTGAGAAGAGCCCGAGAGCGCGCCTTTGAGCGAGTAGAAGCGGCTAGGAGATGTTTAAGAGGACGAAAAGTCAGCTTAGTCATCGCCTACGGCCATACCACCCTGAAAGCGCCCGATCTCGTCTGATCTCGGAAGCTAAGCAGGGACGGGCCTGGTTAGTACCTGGATGGGAGACCGCCTGGGAATACCAGGTGTTGTAGGCTTTTGCATTTTGCCATTCTGACCAGCAGGAGGCAGTCTTCTCTATGCTTTTCTGCATGGATTCTGAGAAGAGCCCGAGAGCGCGCCTTTGAGCGAGTAGAAGCGGCTAGGAGATGTTTAAGAGGACGAAAAGTCAGCTTAGTCATCGCCTACGGCCATACCACCCTGAAAGCGCCCGATCTCGTCTGATCTCGGAAGCTAAGCAGGGACGGGCCTGGTTAGTACCTGGATGGGAGACCGCCTGGGAATACCAGGTGTTGTAGGCTTTTGCATTTTGCCATTCTGACCAGCAGGAGGCAGTCTTCTCTATGCTTTTCTGCATGGATTCTGAGAAGAGCCCGAGAGCGCGCCTTTGAGCGAGTAGAAGCGGCTAGGAGATGTTTAAGAGGACGAAAAGTCAGCTTAGTCATCGCCTACGGCCATACCACCCTGAAAGCGCCCGATCTCGTCTGATCTCGGAAGCTAAGCAGGGACGGGCCTTGGTTAGTACCTGGATGGGAGACCGCCTGGGAATACCAGGTGTTGTAGGCTTTTGCATTTTGCCATTCTGACCAGCAGGAGGCAGTCTTCTCTATGCTTTTCTGCATGGATTCTGAGAAGAGCCCGAGAGCGCGCCTTTGAGCGAGTAGAAGCGGCTAGGAGATGTTTAAGAGGACGAAAAGTCAGCTTAGTCATCGCCTACGGCCATACCACCCTGAAAGCGCCCGATCTCGTCTGATCTCGGAAGCTAAGCAGGGACGGGCCTGGTTAGTACCTGGATGGGAGACCGCCTGGGAATACCAGGTGTTGTAGGCTTTTGCATTTTGCCATTCTGACCAGCAGGAGGCAGTCTTCTCTATGCTTTTCTGCATGGATTCTGAGAAGAGCCCGAGAGCGCGCCTTTGAGCGAGTAGAAGCGGCTAGGAGATGTTTAAGAGGACGAAAAGTCAGCTTAGTCATCGCCTACGGCCATACCACCCTGAAAGCGCCCGATCTCGTCTGATCTCGGAAGCTAAGCAGGGACGGGCCTGGTTAGTACCTGGATGGGAGACCGCCTGGGAATACCAGGTGTTGTAGGCTTTTGCATTTTGCCATTCTGACCAGCAGGAGGCAGTCTTCTCTATGCTTTTCTGCATTGGATTCTGAGAAGAGCCCGAGAGCGCGCCTTTGAGCGAGTAGAAGCGGCTAGGAGATGTTTAAGAGGACGAAAAGTCAGCTTAGTCATCGCCTACGGCCATACCACCCTGAAAGCGCCCGATCTCGTCTGATCTCGGAAGCTAAGCAGGGACGGGCTTGGTTAGTACCTGGATGGGAGACCGCCTGGGAATACCAGGTGTTGTAGGCTTTTGCATTTTGCCATTCTGACCAGCAGGAGGCAGTCTTCTCTATGCTTTTCTGCATTGATTCTGAGAAGAGCCCGAGAGCGCGCCTTTGAGCGAGTAGAAGCGGCTAGGAGATGTTTAAGAGGACGAAAAGTCAGCTTAGTCATCGCCTACGGCCATACCACCCTGAAAGCGCCCGATCTCGTCTGATCTCGGAAGCTAAGCAGGGACGGGCCTTGGTTAGTACCTGGATGGGAGACCGCCTGGGAATACCAGGTGTTGTAGGCTTTTGCATTTTGCCATTCTGACCAGCAGGAGGCAGTCTTCTCTATGCTTTTCTGCATTGATTCTGAGAAGAGCCCGAGAGCGCGCCTTTGAGCGAGTAGAAGCGGCTAGGAGATGTTTAAGAGGACGAAAAGTCAGCTTAGTCATCGCCTACGGCCATACCACCCTGAAAGCGCCCGATCTCGTCTGATCTCGGAAGCTAAGCAGGGACGGGCCTGGTTAGTACCTGGATGGGAGACCGCCTGGGAATACCAGGTGTTGTAGGCTTTTGCATTTTGCCATTCTGACCAGCAGGAGGCAGTCTTCTCTATGCTTTTCTGCATTGATTCTGAGAAGAGCCCGAGAGCGCGCCTTTGAGCGAGTAGAAGCGGCTAGGAGATGTTTAAGAGGACGAAAAGTCAGCTTAGTCATCGCCTACGGCCATACCACCCTGAAAGCGCCCGATCTCGTCTGATCTCGGAAGCTAAGCAGGGACGGGCTTGGTTAGTACCTGGATGGGAGACCGCCTGGGAATACCAGGTGTTGTAGGCTTTTGCATTTTGCCATTCTGACCAGCAGGAGGCAGTCTTCTCTATGCTTTTCTGCATTGATTCTGAGAAGAGCCCGAGAGCGCGCCTTTGAGCGAGTAGAAGCGGCTAGGAGATGTTTAAGAGGACGAAAAGTCAGCTTAGTCATCGCCTACGGCCATACCACCCTGAAAGCGCCCGATCTCGTCTGATCTCGGAAGCTAAGCAGGGACGGGCCTGGTTAGTACCTGGATGGGAGACCGCCTGGGAATACCAGGTGTTGTAGGCTTTTGCATTTTGCCATTCTGACCAGCAGGAGGCAGTCTTCTCTATGCTTTTCTGCATTGATTCTGAGAAGAGCCCGAGAGCGCGCCTTTGAGCGAGTAGAAGCGGCTAGGAGATGTTTAAGAGGACGAAAAGTCAGCTTAGTCATCGCCTACGGCCATACCACCCTGAAAGCGCCCGATCTCGTCTGATCTCGGAAGCTAAGCAGGGACGGGCTTGGTTAGTACCTGGATGGGAGACCGCCTGGGAATACCAGGTGTTGTAGGCTTTTGCATTTTGCCATTCTGACCAGCAGGAGGCAGTCTTCTCTATGCTTTTCTGCATGGATTCTGAGAAGAGCCCGAGAGCGCGCCTTTGAGCGAGTAGAAGCGGCTAGGAGATGTTTAAGAGGACGAAAAGTCAGCTTAGTCATCGCCTACGGCCATACCACCCTGAAAGCGCCCGATCTCGTCTGATCTCGGAAGCTAAGCAGGGACGGGCTTGGTTAGTACCTGGATGGGAGACCGCCTGGGAATACCAGGTGTTGTAGGCTTTTGCATTTTGCCATTCTGACCAGCAGGAGGCAGTCTTCTCTATGCTTTTCTGCATTGATTCTGAGAAGAGCCCGAGAGCGCGCCTTTGAGCGAGTAGAAGCGGCTAGGAGATGTTTAAGAGGACGAAAAGTCAGCTTAGTCATCGCCTACGGCCATACCACCCTGAAAGCGCCCGATCTCGTCTGATCTCGGAAGCTAAGCAGGGACGGGCTTGGTTAGTACCTGGATGGGAGACCGCCTGGGAATACCAGGTGTTGTAGGCTTTTGCATTTTGCCATTCTGACCAGCAGGAGGCAGTCTTCTCTATGCTTTTCTGCATTGATTCTGAGAAGAGCCCGAGAGCGCGCCTTTGAGCGAGTAGAAGCGGCTAGGAGATGTTTAAGAGGACGAAAAGTCAGCTTAGTCATCGCCTACGGCCATACCACCCTGAAAGCGCCCGATCTCGTCTGATCTCGGAAGCTAAGCAGGGACGGGCTTGGTTAGTACCTGGATGGGAGACCGCCTGGGAATACCAGGTGTTGTAGGCTTTTGCATTTTGCCATTCTGACCAGCAGGAGGCAGTCTTCTCTATGCTTTTCTGCATTGATTCTGAGAAGAGCCCGAGAGCGCGCCTTTGAGCGAGTAGAAGCGGCTAGGAGATGTTTAAGAGGACGAAAAGTCAGCTTAGTCATCGCCTACGGCCATACCACCCTGAAAGCGCCCGATCTCGTCTGATCTCGGAAGCTAAGCAGGGACGGGCTTGGTTAGTACCTGGATGGGAGACCGCCTGGGAATACCAGGTGTTGTAGGCTTTTGCATTTTGCCATTCTGACCAGCAGGAGGCAGTCTTCTCTATGCTTTTCTGCATTGATTCTGAGAAGAGCCCGAGAGCGCGCCTTTGAGCGAGTAGAAGCGGCTAGGAGATGTTTAAGAGGACGAAAAGTCAGCTTAGTCATCGCCTACGGCCATACCACCCTGAAAGCGCCCGATCTCGTCTGATCTCGGAAGCTAAGCAGGGACGGGCTTGGTTAGTACCTGGATGGGAGACCGCCTGGGAATACCAGGTGTTGTAGGCTTTTGCATTTTGCCATTCTGACCAGCAGGAGGCAGTCTTCTCTATGCTTTTCTGCATTGATTCTGAGAAGAGCCCGAGAGCGCGCCTTTGAGCGAGTAGAAGCGGCTAGGAGATGTTTAAGAGGACGAAAAGTCAGCTTAGTCATCGCCTACGGCCATACCACCCTGAAAGCGCCCGATCTCGTCTGATCTCGGAAGCTAAGCAGGGACGGGCTTGGTTAGTACCTGGATGGGAGACCGCCTGGGAATACCAGGTGTTGTAGGCTTTTGCATTTTGCCATTCTGACCAGCAGGAGGCAGTCTTCTCTATGCTTTTCTGCATTGATTCTGAGAAGAGCCCGAGAGCGCGCCTTTGAGCGAGTAGAAGCGGCTAGGAGATGTTTAAGAGGACGAAAAGTCAGCTTAGTCATCGCCTACGGCCATACCACCCTGAAAGCGCCCGATCTCGTCTGATCTCGGAAGCTAAGCAGGGACGGGCTTGGTTAGTACCTGGATGGGAGACCGCCTGGGAATACCAGGTGTTGTAGGCTTTTGCATTTTGCCATTCTGACCAGCAGGAGGCAGTCTTCTCTATGCTTTTCTGCATTGATTCTGAGAAGAGCCCGAGAGCGCGCCTTTGAGCGAGTAGAAGCGGCTAGGAGATGTTTAAGAGGACGAAAAGTCAGCTTAGTCATCGCCTACGGCCATACCACCCTGAAAGCGCCCGATCTCGTCTGATCTCGGAAGCTAAGCAGGGACGGGCTTGGTTAGTACCTGGATGGGAGACCGCCTGGGAATACCAGGTGTTGTAGGCTTTTGCATTTTGCCATTCTGACCAGCAGGAGGCAGTCTTCTCTATGCTTTTCTGCATTGATTCTGAGAAGAGCCCGAGAGCGCGCCTTTGAGCGAGTAGAAGCGGCTAGGAGATGTTTAAGAGGACGAAAAGTCAGCTTAGTCATCGCCTACGGCCATACCACCCTGAAAGCGCCCGATCTCGTCTGATCTCGGAAGCTAAGCAGGGACGGGCTTGGTTAGTACCTGGATGGGAGACCGCCTGGGAATACCAGGTGTTGTAGGCTTTTGCATTTTGCCATTCTGACCAGCAGGAGGCAGTCTTCTCTATGCTTTTCTGCATTGATTCTGAGAAGAGCCCGAGAGCGCGCCTTTGAGCGAGTAGAAGCGGCTAGGAGATGTTTAAGAGGACGAAAAGTCAGCTTAGTCATCGCCTACGGCCATACCACCCTGAAAGCGCCCGATCTCGTCTGATCTCGGAAGCTAAGCAGGGACGGGCTTGGTTAGTACCTGGATGGGAGACCGCCTGGGAATACCAGGTGTTGTAGGCTTTTGCATTTTGCCATTCTGACCAGCAGGAGGCAGTCTTCTCTATGCTTTTCTGCATTGATTCTGAGAAGAGCCCGAGAGCGCGCCTTTGAGCGAGTAGAAGCGGCTAGGAGATGTTTAAGAGGACGAAAAGTCAGCTTAGTCATCGCCTACGGCCATACCACCCTGAAAGCGCCCGATCTCGTCTGATCTCGGAAGCTAAGCAGGGACGGGCTTGGTTAGTACCTGGATGGGAGACCGCCTGGGAATACCAGGTGTTGTAGGCTTTTGCATTTTGCCATTCTGACCAGCAGGAGGCAGTCTTCTCTATGCTTTTCTGCATTGATTCTGAGAAGAGCCCGAGAGCGCGCCTTTGAGCGAGTAGAAGCGGCTAGGAGATGTTTAAGAGGACGAAAAGTCAGCTTAGTCATCGCCTACGGCCATACCACCCTGAAAGCGCCCGATCTCGTCTGATCTCGGAAGCTAAGCAGGGACGGGCTTGGTTAGTACCTGGATGGGAGACCGCCTGGGAATACCAGGTGTTGTAGGCTTTTGCATTTTGCCATTCTGACCAGCAGGAGGCAGTCTTCTCTATGCTTTTCTGCATTGATTCTGAGAAGAGCCCGAGAGCGCGCCTTTGAGCGAGTAGAAGCGGCTAGGAGATGTTTAAGAGGACGAAAAGTCAGCTTAGTCATCGCCTACGGCCATACCACCCTGAAAGCGCCCGATCTCGTCTGATCTCGGAAGCTAAGCAGGGACGGGCTTGGTTAGTACCTGGATGGGAGACCGCCTGGGAATACCAGGTGTTGTAGGCTTTTGCATTTTGCCATTCTGACCAGCAGGAGGCAGTCTTCTCTATGCTTTTCTGCATTGATTCTGAGAAGAGCCCGAGAGCGCGCCTTTGAGCGAGTAGAAGCGGCTAGGAGATGTTTAAGAGGACGAAAAGTCAGCTTAGTCATCGCCTACGGCCATACCACCCTGAAAGCGCCCGATCTCGTCTGATCTCGGAAGCTAAGCAGGGACGGGCTTGGTTAGTACCTGGATGGGAGACCGCCTGGGAATACCAGGTGTTGTAGGCTTTTGCATTTTGCCATTCTGACCAGCAGGAGGCAGTCTTCTCTATGCTTTTCTGCATTGATTCTGAGAAGAGCCCGAGAGCGCGCCTTTGAGCGAGTAGAAGCGGCTAGGAGATGTTTAAGAGGACGAAAAGTCAGCTTAGTCATCGCCTACGGCCATACCACCCTGAAAGCGCCCGATCTCGTCTGATCTCGGAAGCTAAGCAGGGACGGGCTTGGTTAGTACCTGGATGGGAGACCGCCTGGGAATACCAGGTGTTGTAGGCTTTTGCATTTTGCCATTCTGACCAGCAGGAGGCAGTCTTCTCTATGCTTTTCTGCATTGATTCTGAGAAGAGCCCGAGAGCGCGCCTTTGAGCGAGTAGAAGCGGCTAGGAGATGTTTAAGAGGACGAAAAGTCAGCTTAGTCATCGCCTACGGCCATACCACCCTGAAAGCGCCCGATCTCGTCTGATCTCGGAAGCTAAGCAGGGACGGGCTTGGTTAGTACCTGGATGGGAGACCGCCTGGGAATACCAGGTGTTGTAGGCTTTTGCATTTTGCCATTCTGACCAGCAGGAGGCAGTCTTCTCTATGCTTTTCTGCATTGATTCTGAGAAGAGCCCGAGAGCGCGCCTTTGAGCGAGTAGAAGCGGCTAGGAGATGTTTAAGAGGACGAAAAGTCAGCTTAGTCATCGCCTACGGCCATACCACCCTGAAAGCGCCCGATCTCGTCTGATCTCGGAAGCTAAGCAGGGACGGGCTTGGTTAGTACCTGGATGGGAGACCGCCTGGGAATACCAGGTGTTGTAGGCTTTTGCATTTTGCCATTCTGACCAGCAGGAGGCAGTCTTCTCTATGCTTTTCTGCATTGATTCTGAGAAGAGCCCGAGAGCGCGCCTTTGAGCGAGTAGAAGCGGCTAGGAGATGTTTAAGAGGACGAAAAGTCAGCTTAGTCATCGCCTACGGCCATACCACCCTGAAAGCGCCCGATCTCGTCTGATCTCGGAAGCTAAGCAGGGACGGGCTTGGTTAGTACCTGGATGGGAGACCGCCTGGGAATACCAGGTGTTGTAGGCTTTTGCATTTTGCCATTCTGACCAGCAGGAGGCAGTCTTCTCTATGCTTTTCTGCATTGATTCTGAGAAGAGCCCGAGAGCGCGCCTTTGAGCGAGTAGAAGCGGCTAGGAGATGTTTAAGAGGACGAAAAGTCAGCTTAGTCATCGCCTACGGCCATACCACCCTGAAAGCGCCCGATCTCGTCTGATCTCGGAAGCTAAGCAGGGACGGGCTTGGTTAGTACCTGGATGGGAGACCGCCTGGGAATACCAGGTGTTGTAGGCTTTTGCATTTTGCCATTCTGACCAGCAGGAGGCAGTCTTCTCTATGCTTTTCTGCATTGATTCTGAGAAGAGCCCGAGAGCGCGCCTTTGAGCGAGTAGAAGCGGCTAGGAGATGTTTAAGAGGACGAAAAGTCAGCTTAGTCATCGCCTACGGCCATACCACCCTGAAAGCGCCCGATCTCGTCTGATCTCGGAAGCTAAGCAGGGACGGGCTTGGTTAGTACCTGGATGGGAGACCGCCTGGGAATACCAGGTGTTGTAGGCTTTTGCATTTTGCCATTCTGACCAGCAGGAGGCAGTCTTCTCTATGCTTTTCTGCATTGATTCTGAGAAGAGCCCGAGAGCGCGCCTTTGAGCGAGTAGAAGCGGCTAGGAGATGTTTAAGAGGACGAAAAGTCAGCTTAGTCATCGCCTACGGCCATACCACCCTGAAAGCGCCCGATCTCGTCTGATCTCGGAAGCTAAGCAGGGACGGGCTTGGTTAGTACCTGGATGGGAGACCGCCTGGGAATACCAGGTGTTGTAGGCTTTTGCATTTTGCCATTCTGACCAGCAGGAGGCAGTCTTCTCTATGCTTTTCTGCATTGATTCTGAGAAGAGCCCGAGAGCGCGCCTTTGAGCGAGTAGAAGCGGCTAGGAGATGTTTAAGAGGACGAAAAGTCAGCTTAGTCATCGCCTACGGCCATACCACCCTGAAAGCGCCCGATCTCGTCTGATCTCGGAAGCTAAGCAGGGACGGGCTTGGTTAGTACCTGGATGGGAGACCGCCTGGGAATACCAGGTGTTGTAGGCTTTTGCATTTTGCCATTCTGACCAGCAGGAGGCAGTCTTCTCTATGCTTTTCTGCATTGATTCTGAGAAGAGCCCGAGAGCGCGCCTTTGAGCGAGTAGAAGCGGCTAGGAGATGTTTAAGAGGACGAAAAGTCAGCTTAGTCATCGCCTACGGCCATACCACCCTGAAAGCGCCCGATCTCGTCTGATCTCGGAAGCTAAGCAGGGACGGGCTTGGTTAGTACCTGGATGGGAGACCGCCTGGGAATACCAGGTGTTGTAGGCTTTTGCATTTTGCCATTCTGACCAGCAGGAGGCAGTCTTCTCTATGCTTTTCTGCATTGATTCTGAGAAGAGCCCGAGAGCGCGCCTTTGAGCGAGTAGAAGCGGCTAGGAGATGTTTAAGAGGACGAAAAGTCAGCTTAGTCATCGCCTACGGCCATACCACCCTGAAAGCGCCCGATCTCGTCTGATCTCGGAAGCTAAGCAGGGACGGGCTTGGTTAGTACCTGGATGGGAGACCGCCTGGGAATACCAGGTGTTGTAGGCTTTTGCATTTTGCCATTCTGACCAGCAGGAGGCAGTCTTCTCTATGCTTTTCTGCATTGATTCTGAGAAGAGCCCGAGAGCGCGCCTTTGAGCGAGTAGAAGCGGCTAGGAGATGTTTAAGAGGACGAAAAGTCAGCTTAGTCATCGCCTACGGCCATACCACCCTGAAAGCGCCCGATCTCGTCTGATCTCGGAAGCTAAGCAGGGACGGGCTTGGTTAGTACCTGGATGGGAGACCGCCTGGGAATACCAGGTGTTGTAGGCTTTTGCATTTTGCCATTCTGACCAGCAGGAGGCAGTCTTCTCTATGCTTTTCTGCATTGATTCTGAGAAGAGCCCGAGAGCGCGCCTTTGAGCGAGTAGAAGCGGCTAGGAGATGTTTAAGAGGACGAAAAGTCAGCTTAGTCATCGCCTACGGCCATACCACCCTGAAAGCGCCCGATCTCGTCTGATCTCGGAAGCTAAGCAGGGACGGGCTTGGTTAGTACCTGGATGGGAGACCGCCTGGGAATACCAGGTGTTGTAGGCTTTTGCATTTTGCCATTCTGACCAGCAGGAGGCAGTCTTCTCTATGCTTTTCTGCATTGATTCTGAGAAGAGCCCGAGAGCGCGCCTTTGAGCGAGTAGAAGCGGCTAGGAGATGTTTAAGAGGACGAAAAGTCAGCTTAGTCATCGCCTACGGCCATACCACCCTGAAAGCGCCCGATCTCGTCTGATCTCGGAAGCTAAGCAGGGACGGGCTTGGTTAGTACCTGGATGGGAGACCGCCTGGGAATACCAGGTGTTGTAGGCTTTTGCATTTTGCCATTCTGACCAGCAGGAGGCAGTCTTCTCTATGCTTTTCTGCATTGATTCTGAGAAGAGCCCGAGAGCGCGCCTTTGAGCGAGTAGAAGCGGCTAGGAGATGTTTAAGAGGACGAAAAGTCAGCTTAGTCATCGCCTACGGCCATACCACCCTGAAAGCGCCCGATCTCGTCTGATCTCGGAAGCTAAGCAGGGACGGGCTTGGTTAGTACCTGGATGGGAGACCGCCTGGGAATACCAGGTGTTGTAGGCTTTTGCATTTTGCCATTCTGACCAGCAGGAGGCAGTCTTCTCTATGCTTTTCTGCATTGATTCTGAGAAGAGCCCGAGAGCGCGCCTTTGAGCGAGTAGAAGCGGCTAGGAGATGTTTAAGAGGACGAAAAGTCAGCTTAGTCATCGCCTACGGCCATACCACCCTGAAAGCGCCCGATCTCGTCTGATCTCGGAAGCTAAGCAGGGACGGGCTTGGTTAGTACCTGGATGGGAGACCGCCTGGGAATACCAGGTGTTGTAGGCTTTTGCATTTTGCCATTCTGACCAGCAGGAGGCAGTCTTCTCTATGCTTTTCTGCATTGATTCTGAGAAGAGCCCGAGAGCGCGCCTTTGAGCGAGTAGAAGCGGCTAGGAGATGTTTAAGAGGACGAAAAGTCAGCTTAGTCATCGCCTACGGCCATACCACCCTGAAAGCGCCCGATCTCGTCTGATCTCGGAAGCTAAGCAGGGACGGGCTTGGTTAGTACCTGGATGGGAGACCGCCTGGGAATACCAGGTGTTGTAGGCTTTTGCATTTTGCCATTCTGACCAGCAGGAGGCAGTCTTCTCTATGCTTTTCTGCATTGATTCTGAGAAGAGCCCGAGAGCGCGCCTTTGAGCGAGTAGAAGCGGCTAGGAGATGTTTAAGAGGACGAAAAGTCAGCTTAGTCATCGCCTACGGCCATACCACCCTGAAAGCGCCCGATCTCGTCTGATCTCGGAAGCTAAGCAGGGACGGGCTTGGTTAGTACCTGGATGGGAGACCGCCTGGGAATACCAGGTGTTGTAGGCTTTTGCATTTTGCCATTCTGACCAGCAGGAGGCAGTCTTCTCTATGCTTTTCTGCATTGATTCTGAGAAGAGCCCGAGAGCGCGCCTTTGAGCGAGTAGAAGCGGCTAGGAGATGTTTAAGAGGACGAAAAGTCAGCTTAGTCATCGCCTACGGCCATACCACCCTGAAAGCGCCCGATCTCGTCTGATCTCGGAAGCTAAGCAGGGACGGGCTTGGTTAGTACCTGGATGGGAGACCGCCTGGGAATACCAGGTGTTGTAGGCTTTTGCATTTTGCCATTCTGACCAGCAGGAGGCAGTCTTCTCTATGCTTTTCTGCATTGATTCTGAGAAGAGCCCGAGAGCGCGCCTTTGAGCGAGTAGAAGCGGCTAGGAGATGTTTAAGAGGACGAAAAGTCAGCTTAGTCATCGCCTACGGCCATACCACCCTGAAAGCGCCCGATCTCGTCTGATCTCGGAAGCTAAGCAGGGACGGGCTTGGTTAGTACCTGGATGGGAGACCGCCTGGGAATACCAGGTGTTGTAGGCTTTTGCATTTTGCCATTCTGACCAGCAGGAGGCAGTCTTCTCTATGCTTTTCTGCATTGATTCTGAGAAGAGCCCGAGAGCGCGCCTTTGAGCGAGTAGAAGCGGCTAGGAGATGTTTAAGAGGACGAAAAGTCAGCTTAGTCATCGCCTACGGCCATACCACCCTGAAAGCGCCCGATCTCGTCTGATCTCGGAAGCTAAGCAGGGACGGGCTTGGTTAGTACCTGGATGGGAGACCGCCTGGGAATACCAGGTGTTGTAGGCTTTTGCATTTTGCCATTCTGACCAGCAGGAGGCAGTCTTCTCTATGCTTTTCTGCATTGATTCTGAGAAGAGCCCGAGAGCGCGCCTTTGAGCGAGTAGAAGCGGCTAGGAGATGTTTAAGAGGACGAAAAGTCAGCTTAGTCATCGCCTACGGCCATACCACCCTGAAAGCGCCCGATCTCGTCTGATCTCGGAAGCTAAGCAGGGACGGGCTTGGTTAGTACCTGGATGGGAGACCGCCTGGGAATACCAGGTGTTGTAGGCTTTTGCATTTTGCCATTCTGACCAGCAGGAGGCAGTCTTCTCTATGCTTTTCTGCATTGATTCTGAGAAGAGCCCGAGAGCGCGCCTTTGAGCGAGTAGAAGCGGCTAGGAGATGTTTAAGAGGACGAAAAGTCAGCTTAGTCATCGCCTACGGCCATACCACCCTGAAAGCGCCCGATCTCGTCTGATCTCGGAAGCTAAGCAGGGACGGGCTTGGTTAGTACCTGGATGGGAGACCGCCTGGGAATACCAGGTGTTGTAGGCTTTTGCATTTTGCCATTCTGACCAGCAGGAGGCAGTCTTCTCTATGCTTTTCTGCATTGATTCTGAGAAGAGCCCGAGAGCGCGCCTTTGAGCGAGTAGAAGCGGCTAGGAGATGTTTAAGAGGACGAAAAGTCAGCTTAGTCATCGCCTACGGCCATACCACCCTGAAAGCGCCCGATCTCGTCTGATCTCGGAAGCTAAGCAGGGACGGGCTTGGTTAGTACCTGGATGGGAGACCGCCTGGGAATACCAGGTGTTGTAGGCTTTTGCATTTTGCCATTCTGACCAGCAGGAGGCAGTCTTCTCTATGCTTTTCTGCATTGATTCTGAGAAGAGCCCGAGAGCGCGCCTTTGAGCGAGTAGAAGCGGCTAGGAGATGTTTAAGAGGACGAAAAGTCAGCTTAGTCATCGCCTACGGCCATACCACCCTGAAAGCGCCCGATCTCGTCTGATCTCGGAAGCTAAGCAGGGACGGGCTTGGTTAGTACCTGGATGGGAGACCGCCTGGGAATACCAGGTGTTGTAGGCTTTTGCATTTTGCCATTCTGACCAGCAGGAGGCAGTCTTCTCTATGCTTTTCTGCATTGATTCTGAGAAGAGCCCGAGAGCGCGCCTTTGAGCGAGTAGAAGCGGCTAGGAGATGTTTAAGAGGACGAAAAGTCAGCTTAGTCATCGCCTACGGCCATACCACCCTGAAAGCGCCCGATCTCGTCTGATCTCGGAAGCTAAGCAGGGACGGGCTTGGTTAGTACCTGGATGGGAGACCGCCTGGGAATACCAGGTGTTGTAGGCTTTTGCATTTTGCCATTCTGACCAGCAGGAGGCAGTCTTCTCTATGCTTTTCTGCATTGATTCTGAGAAGAGCCCGAGAGCGCGCCTTTGAGCGAGTAGAAGCGGCTAGGAGATGTTTAAGAGGACGAAAAGTCAGCTTAGTCATCGCCTACGGCCATACCACCCTGAAAGCGCCCGATCTCGTCTGATCTCGGAAGCTAAGCAGGGACGGGCTTGGTTAGTACCTGGATGGGAGACCGCCTGGGAATACCAGGTGTTGTAGGCTTTTGCATTTTGCCATTCTGACCAGCAGGAGGCAGTCTTCTCTATGCTTTTCTGCATTGATTCTGAGAAGAGCCCGAGAGCGCGCCTTTGAGCGAGTAGAAGCGGCTAGGAGATGTTTAAGAGGACGAAAAGTCAGCTTAGTCATCGCCTACGGCCATACCACCCTGAAAGCGCCCGATCTCGTCTGATCTCGGAAGCTAAGCAGGGACGGGCTTGGTTAGTACCTGGATGGGAGACCGCCTGGGAATACCAGGTGTTGTAGGCTTTTGCATTTTGCCATTCTGACCAGCAGGAGGCAGTCTTCTCTATGCTTTTCTGCATTGATTCTGAGAAGAGCCCGAGAGCGCGCCTTTGAGCGAGTAGAAGCGGCTAGGAGATGTTTAAGAGGACGAAAAGTCAGCTTAGTCATCGCCTACGGCCATACCACCCTGAAAGCGCCCGATCTCGTCTGATCTCGGAAGCTAAGCAGGGACGGGCTTGGTTAGTACCTGGATGGGAGACCGCCTGGGAATACCAGGTGTTGTAGGCTTTTGCATTTTGCCATTCTGACCAGCAGGAGGCAGTCTTCTCTATGCTTTTCTGCATTGATTCTGAGAAGAGCCCGAGAGCGCGCCTTTGAGCGAGTAGAAGCGGCTAGGAGATGTTTAAGAGGACGAAAAGTCAGCTTAGTCATCGCCTACGGCCATACCACCCTGAAAGCGCCCGATCTCGTCTGATCTCGGAAGCTAAGCAGGGACGGGCTTGGTTAGTACCTGGATGGGAGACCGCCTGGGAATACCAGGTGTTGTAGGCTTTTGCATTTTGCCATTCTGACCAGCAGGAGGCAGTCTTCTCTATGCTTTTCTGCATTGATTCTGAGAAGAGCCCGAGAGCGCGCCTTTGAGCGAGTAGAAGCGGCTAGGAGATGTTTAAGAGGACGAAAAGTCAGCTTAGTCATCGCCTACGGCCATACCACCCTGAAAGCGCCCGATCTCGTCTGATCTCGGAAGCTAAGCAGGGACGGGCTTGGTTAGTACCTGGATGGGAGACCGCCTGGGAATACCAGGTGTTGTAGGCTTTTGCATTTTGCCATTCTGACCAGCAGGAGGCAGTCTTCTCTATGCTTTTCTGCATTGATTCTGAGAAGAGCCCGAGAGCGCGCCTTTGAGCGAGTAGAAGCGGCTAGGAGATGTTTAAGAGGACGAAAAGTCAGCTTAGTCATCGCCTACGGCCATACCACCCTGAAAGCGCCCGATCTCGTCTGATCTCGGAAGCTAAGCAGGGACGGGCTTGGTTAGTACCTGGATGGGAGACCGCCTGGGAATACCAGGTGTTGTAGGCTTTTGCATTTTGCCATTCTGACCAGCAGGAGGCAGTCTTCTCTATGCTTTTCTGCATTGATTCTGAGAAGAGCCCGAGAGCGCGCCTTTGAGCGAGTAGAAGCGGCTAGGAGATGTTTAAGAGGACGAAAAGTCAGCTTAGTCATCGCCTACGGCCATACCACCCTGAAAGCGCCCGATCTCGTCTGATCTCGGAAGCTAAGCAGGGACGGGCTTGGTTAGTACCTGGATGGGAGACCGCCTGGGAATACCAGGTGTTGTAGGCTTTTGCATTTTGCCATTCTGACCAGCAGGAGGCAGTCTTCTCTATGCTTTTCTGCATTGATTCTGAGAAGAGCCCGAGAGCGCGCCTTTGAGCGAGTAGAAGCGGCTAGGAGATGTTTAAGAGGACGAAAAGTCAGCTTAGTCATCGCCTACGGCCATACCACCCTGAAAGCGCCCGATCTCGTCTGATCTCGGAAGCTAAGCAGGGACGGGCTTGGTTAGTACCTGGATGGGAGACCGCCTGGGAATACCAGGTGTTGTAGGCTTTTGCATTTTGCCATTCTGACCAGCAGGAGGCAGTCTTCTCTATGCTTTTCTGCATTGATTCTGAGAAGAGCCCGAGAGCGCGCCTTTGAGCGAGTAGAAGCGGCTAGGAGATGTTTAAGAGGACGAAAAGTCAGCTTAGTCATCGCCTACGGCCATACCACCCTGAAAGCGCCCGATCTCGTCTGATCTCGGAAGCTAAGCAGGGACGGGCTTGGTTAGTACCTGGATGGGAGACCGCCTGGGAATACCAGGTGTTGTAGGCTTTTGCATTTTGCCATTCTGACCAGCAGGAGGCAGTCTTCTCTATGCTTTTCTGCATTGATTCTGAGAAGAGCCCGAGAGCGCGCCTTTGAGCGAGTAGAAGCGGCTAGGAGATGTTTAAGAGGACGAAAAGTCAGCTTAGTCATCGCCTACGGCCATACCACCCTGAAAGCGCCCGATCTCGTCTGATCTCGGAAGCTAAGCAGGGACGGGCTTGGTTAGTACCTGGATGGGAGACCGCCTGGGAATACCAGGTGTTGTAGGCTTTTGCATTTTGCCATTCTGACCAGCAGGAGGCAGTCTTCTCTATGCTTTTCTGCATTGATTCTGAGAAGAGCCCGAGAGCGCGCCTTTGAGCGAGTAGAAGCGGCTAGGAGATGTTTAAGAGGACGAAAAGTCAGCTTAGTCATCGCCTACGGCCATACCACCCTGAAAGCGCCCGATCTCGTCTGATCTCGGAAGCTAAGCAGGGACGGGCTTGGTTAGTACCTGGATGGGAGACCGCCTGGGAATACCAGGTGTTGTAGGCTTTTGCATTTTGCCATTCTGACCAGCAGGAGGCAGTCTTCTCTATGCTTTTCTGCATTGATTCTGAGAAGAGCCCGAGAGCGCGCCTTTGAGCGAGTAGAAGCGGCTAGGAGATGTTTAAGAGGACGAAAAGTCAGCTTAGTCATCGCCTACGGCCATACCACCCTGAAAGCGCCCGATCTCGTCTGATCTCGGAAGCTAAGCAGGGACGGGCTTGGTTAGTACCTGGATGGGAGACCGCCTGGGAATACCAGGTGTTGTAGGCTTTTGCATTTTGCCATTCTGACCAGCAGGAGGCAGTCTTCTCTATGCTTTTCTGCATTGATTCTGAGAAGAGCCCGAGAGCGCGCCTTTGAGCGAGTAGAAGCGGCTAGGAGATGTTTAAGAGGACGAAAAGTCAGCTTAGTCATCGCCTACGGCCATACCACCCTGAAAGCGCCCGATCTCGTCTGATCTCGGAAGCTAAGCAGGGACGGGCTTGGTTAGTACCTGGATGGGAGACCGCCTGGGAATACCAGGTGTTGTAGGCTTTTGCATTTTGCCATTCTGACCAGCAGGAGGCAGTCTTCTCTATGCTTTTCTGCATTGATTCTGAGAAGAGCCCGAGAGCGCGCCTTTGAGCGAGTAGAAGCGGCTAGGAGATGTTTAAGAGGACGAAAAGTCAGCTTAGTCATCGCCTACGGCCATACCACCCTGAAAGCGCCCGATCTCGTCTGATCTCGGAAGCTAAGCAGGGACGGGCTTGGTTAGTACCTGGATGGGAGACCGCCTGGGAATACCAGGTGTTGTAGGCTTTTGCATTTTGCCATTCTGACCAGCAGGAGGCAGTCTTCTCTATGCTTTTCTGCATTGATTCTGAGAAGAGCCCGAGAGCGCGCCTTTGAGCGAGTAGAAGCGGCTAGGAGATGTTTAAGAGGACGAAAAGTCAGCTTAGTCATCGCCTACGGCCATACCACCCTGAAAGCGCCCGATCTCGTCTGATCTCGGAAGCTAAGCAGGGACGGGCTTGGTTAGTACCTGGATGGGAGACCGCCTGGGAATACCAGGTGTTGTAGGCTTTTGCATTTTGCCATTCTGACCAGCAGGAGGCAGTCTTCTCTATGCTTTTCTGCATTGATTCTGAGAAGAGCCCGAGAGCGCGCCTTTGAGCGAGTAGAAGCGGCTAGGAGATGTTTAAGAGGACGAAAAGTCAGCTTAGTCATCGCCTACGGCCATACCACCCTGAAAGCGCCCGATCTCGTCTGATCTCGGAAGCTAAGCAGGGACGGGCTTGGTTAGTACCTGGATGGGAGACCGCCTGGGAATACCAGGTGTTGTAGGCTTTTGCATTTTGCCATTCTGACCAGCAGGAGGCAGTCTTCTCTATGCTTTTCTGCATTGATTCTGAGAAGAGCCCGAGAGCGCGCCTTTGAGCGAGTAGAAGCGGCTAGGAGATGTTTAAGAGGACGAAAAGTCAGCTTAGTCATCGCCTACGGCCATACCACCCTGAAAGCGCCCGATCTCGTCTGATCTCGGAAGCTAAGCAGGGACGGGCTTGGTTAGTACCTGGATGGGAGACCGCCTGGGAATACCAGGTGTTGTAGGCTTTTGCATTTTGCCATTCTGACCAGCAGGAGGCAGTCTTCTCTATGCTTTTCTGCATTGATTCTGAGAAGAGCCCGAGAGCGCGCCTTTGAGCGAGTAGAAGCGGCTAGGAGATGTTTAAGAGGACGAAAAGTCAGCTTAGTCATCGCCTACGGCCATACCACCCTGAAAGCGCCCGATCTCGTCTGATCTCGGAAGCTAAGCAGGGACGGGCTTGGTTAGTACCTGGATGGGAGACCGCCTGGGAATACCAGGTGTTGTAGGCTTTTGCATTTTGCCATTCTGACCAGCAGGAGGCAGTCTTCTCTATGCTTTTCTGCATTGATTCTGAGAAGAGCCCGAGAGCGCGCCTTTGAGCGAGTAGAAGCGGCTAGGAGATGTTTAAGAGGACGAAAAGTCAGCTTAGTCATCGCCTACGGCCATACCACCCTGAAAGCGCCCGATCTCGTCTGATCTCGGAAGCTAAGCAGGGACGGGCTTGGTTAGTACCTGGATGGGAGACCGCCTGGGAATACCAGGTGTTGTAGGCTTTTGCATTTTGCCATTCTGACCAGCAGGAGGCAGTCTTCTCTATGCTTTTCTGCATTGATTCTGAGAAGAGCCCGAGAGCGCGCCTTTGAGCGAGTAGAAGCGGCTAGGAGATGTTTAAGAGGACGAAAAGTCAGCTTAGTCATCGCCTACGGCCATACCACCCTGAAAGCGCCCGATCTCGTCTGATCTCGGAAGCTAAGCAGGGACGGGCTTGGTTAGTACCTGGATGGGAGACCGCCTGGGAATACCAGGTGTTGTAGGCTTTTGCATTTTGCCATTCTGACCAGCAGGAGGCAGTCTTCTCTATGCTTTTCTGCATTGATTCTGAGAAGAGCCCGAGAGCGCGCCTTTGAGCGAGTAGAAGCGGCTAGGAGATGTTTAAGAGGACGAAAAGTCAGCTTAGTCATCGCCTACGGCCATACCACCCTGAAAGCGCCCGATCTCGTCTGATCTCGGAAGCTAAGCAGGGACGGGCTTGGTTAGTACCTGGATGGGAGACCGCCTGGGAATACCAGGTGTTGTAGGCTTTTGCATTTTGCCATTCTGACCAGCAGGAGGCAGTCTTCTCTATGCTTTTCTGCATTGATTCTGAGAAGAGCCCGAGAGCGCGCCTTTGAGCGAGTAGAAGCGGCTAGGAGATGTTTAAGAGGACGAAAAGTCAGCTTAGTCATCGCCTACGGCCATACCACCCTGAAAGCGCCCGATCTCGTCTGATCTCGGAAGCTAAGCAGGGACGGGCTTGGTTAGTACCTGGATGGGAGACCGCCTGGGAATACCAGGTGTTGTAGGCTTTTGCATTTTGCCATTCTGACCAGCAGGAGGCAGTCTTCTCTATGCTTTTCTGCATTGATTCTGAGAAGAGCCCGAGAGCGCGCCTTTGAGCGAGTAGAAGCGGCTAGGAGATGTTTAAGAGGACGAAAAGTCAGCTTAGACATCGCCTACGGCCATACCACCCTGAAAGCGCCCGATCTCGTCTGATCTCGGAAGCTAAGCAGGGACGGGCTTGGTTAGTACCTGGATGGGAGACCGCCTGGGAATACCAGGTGTTGTAGGCTTTTGCATTTTGCCATTCTGACCAGCAGGAGGCAGTCTTCTCTATGCTTTTCTGCATTGATTCTGAGAAGAGCCCGAGAGCGCGCCTTTGAGCGAGTAGAAGCGGCTAAGAGATGTTTAAGAGGACGAAAAGTCAGCTTAGACATCGCCTACGGCCATACCACCCTGAAAGCGCCCGATCTCGTCTGATCTCGGAAGCTAAGCAGGGACGGGCTTGGTTAGTACCTGGATGGGAGACCGCCTGGGAATACCAGGTGTTGTAGGCTTTTGCATTTTGCCATTCTGACCAGCAGGAGGCAGTCTTCTCTATGCTTTTCTGCATTGATTCTGAGAAGAGCCCGAGAGCGCGCCTTTGAGCGAGTAGAAGCGGCTAGGAGATGTTTAAGAGGACGAAAAGTCAGCTTAGTCATCGCCTACGGCCATACCACCCTGAAAGCGCCCGATCTCGTCTGATCTCGGAAGCTAAGCAGGGACGGGCTTGGTTAGTACCTGGATGGGAGACCGCCTGGGAATACCAGGTGTTGTAGGCTTTTGCATTTTGCCATTCTGACCAGCAGGAGGCAGTCTTCTCTATGCTTTTCTGCATTGATTCTGAGAAGAGCCCGAGAGCGCGCCTTTGAGCGAGTAGAAGCGGCTAGGAGATGTTTAAGAGGACGAAAAGTCAGCTTAGTCATCGCCTACGGCCATACCACCCTGAAAGCGCCCGATCTCGTCTGATCTCGGAAGCTAAGCAGGGACGGGCTTGGTTAGTACCTGGATGGGAGACCGCCTGGGAATACCAGGTGTTGTAGGCTTTTGCATTTTGCCATTCTGACCAGCAGGAGGCAGTCTTCTCTATGCTTTTCTGCATTGATTCTGAGAAGAGCCCGAGAGCGCGCCTTTGAGCGAGTAGAAGCGGCTAGGAGATGTTTAAGAGGACGAAAAGTCAGCTTAGACATCGCCTACGGCCATACCACCCTGAAAGCGCCCGATCTCGTCTGATCTCGGAAGCTAAGCAGGGACGGGCTTGGTTAGTACCTGGATGGGAGACCGCCTGGGAATACCAGGTGTTGTAGGCTTTTGCATTTTGCCATTCTGACCAGCAGGAGGCAGTCTTCTCTATGCTTTTCTGCATTGATTCTGAGAAGAGCCCGAGAGCGCGCCTTTGAGCGAGTAGAAGCGGCTAGGAGATGTTTAAGAGGACGAAAAGTCAGCTTAGACATCGCCTACGGCCATACCACCCTGAAAGCGCCCGATCTCGTCTGATCTCGGAAGCTAAGCAGGGACGGGCTTGGTTAGTACCTGGATGGGAGACCGCCTGGGAATACCAGGTGTTGTAGGCTTTTGCATTTTGCCATTCTGACCAGCAGGAGGCAGTCTTCTCTATGCTTTTCTGCATTGATTCTGAGAAGAGCCCGAGAGCGCGCCTTTGAGCGAGTAGAAGCGGCTAGGAGATGTTTAAGAGGACGAAAAGTCAGCTTAGTCATCGCCTACGGCCATACCACCCTGAAAGCGCCCGATCTCGTCTGATCTCGGAAGCTAAGCAGGGACGGGCTTGGTTAGTACCTGGATGGGAGACCGCCTGGGAATACCAGGTGTTGTAGGCTTTTGCATTTTGCCATTCTGACCAGCAGGAGGCAGTCTTCTCTATGCTTTTCTGCATTGATTCTGAGAAGAGCCCGAGAGCGCGCCTTTGAGCGAGTAGAAGCGGCTAAGAGATGTTTAAGAGGACGAAAAGTCAGCTTAGACATCGCCTACGGCCATACCACCCTGAAAGCGCCCGATCTCGTCTGATCTCGGAAGCTAAGCAGGGACGGGCTTGGTTAGTACCTGGATGGGAGACCGCCTGGGAATACCAGGTGTTGTAGGCTTTTGCATTTTGCCATTCTGACCAGCAGGAGGCAGTCTTCTCTATGCTTTTCTGCATTGATTCTGAGAAGAGCCCGAGAGCGCGCCTTTGAGCGAGTAGAAGCGGCTAAGAGATGTTTAAGAGGACGAAAAGTCAGCTTAGTCATCGCCTACGGCCATACCACCCTGAAAGCGCCCGATCTCGTCTGATCTCGGAAGCTAAGCAGGGACGGGCTTGGTTAGTACCTGGATGGGAGACCGCCTGGGAATACCAGGTGTTGTAGGCTTTTGCATTTTGCCATTCTGACCAGCAGGAGGCAGTCTTCTCTATGCTTTTCTGCATTGATTCTGAGAAGAGCCCGAGAGCGCGCCTTTGAGCGAGTAGAAGCGGCTAGGAGATGTTTAAGAGGACGAAAAGTCAGCTTAGACATCGCCTACGGCCATACCACCCTGAAAGCGCCCGATCTCGTCTGATCTCGGAAGCTAAGCAGGGACGGGCTTGGTTAGTACCTGGATGGGAGACCGCCTGGGAATACCAGGTGTTGTAGGCTTTTGCATTTTGCCATTCTGACCAGCAGGAGGCAGTCTTCTCTATGCTTTTCTGCATTGATTCTGAGAAGAGCCCGAGAGCGCGCCTTTGAGCGAGTAGAAGCGGCTAAGAGATGTTTAAGAGGACGAAAAGTCAGCTTAGACATCGCCTACGGCCATACCACCCTGAAAGCGCCCGATCTCGTCTGATCTCGGAAGCTAAGCAGGGACGGGCTTGGTTAGTACCTGGATGGGAGACCGCCTGGGAATACCAGGTGTTGTAGGCTTTTGCATTTTGCCATTCTGACCAGCAGGAGGCAGTCTTCTCTATGCTTTTCTGCATTGATTCTGAGAAGAGCCCGAGAGCGCGCCTTTGAGCGAGTAGAAGCGGCTAGGAGATGTTTAAGAGGACGAAAAGTCAGCTTAGACATCGCCTACGGCCATACCACCCTGAAAGCGCCCGATCTCGTCTGATCTCGGAAGCTAAGCAGGGACGGGCTTGGTTAGTACCTGGATGGGAGACCGCCTGGGAATACCAGGTGTTGTAGGCTTTTGCATTTTGCCATTCTGACCAGCAGGAGGCAGTCTTCTCTATGCTTTTCTGCATTGATTCTGAGAAGAGCCCGAGAGCGCGCCTTTGAGCGAGTAGAAGCGGCTAAGAGATGTTTAAGAGGACGAAAAGTCAGCTTAGACATCGCCTACGGCCATACCACCCTGAAAGCGCCCGATCTCGTCTGATCTCGGAAGCTAAGCAGGGACGGGCTTGGTTAGTACCTGGATGGGAGACCGCCTGGGAATACCAGGTGTTGTAGGCTTTTGCATTTTGCCATTCTGACCAGCAGGAGGCAGTCTTCTCTATGCTTTTCTGCATTGATTCTGAGAAGAGCCCGAGAGCGCGCCTTTGAGCGAGTAGAAGCGGCTAAGAGATGTTTAAGAGGACGAAAAGTCAGCTTAGACATCGCCTACGGCCATACCACCCTGAAAGCGCCCGATCTCGTCTGATCTCGGAAGCTAAGCAGGGACGGGCTTGGTTAGTACCTGGATGGGAGACCGCCTGGGAATACCAGGTGTTGTAGGCTTTTGCATTTTGCCATTCTGACCAGCAGGAGGCAGTCTTCTCTATGCTTTTCTGCATTGATTCTGAGAAGAGCCCGAGAGCGCGCCTTTGAGCGAGTAGAAGCGGCTAAGAGATGTTTAAGAGGACGAAAAGTCAGCTTAGACATCGCCTACGGCCATACCACCCTGAAAGCGCCCGATCTCGTCTGATCTCGGAAGCTAAGCAGGGACGGGCTTGGTTAGTACCTGGATGGGAGACCGCCTGGGAATACCAGGTGTTGTAGGCTTTTGCATTTTGCCATTCTGACCAGCAGGAGGCAGTCTTCTCTATGCTTTTCTGCATTGATTCTGAGAAGAGCCCGAGAGCGCGCCTTTGAGCGAGTAGAAGCGGCTAAGAGATGTTTAAGAGGACGAAAAGTCAGCTTAGACATCGCCTACGGCCATACCACCCTGAAAGCGCCCGATCTCGTCTGATCTCGGAAGCTAAGCAGGGACGGGCTTGGTTAGTACCTGGATGGGAGACCGCCTGGGAATACCAGGTGTTGTAGGCTTTTGCATTTTGCCATTCTGACCAGCAGGAGGCAGTCTTCTCTATGCTTTTCTGCATTGATTCTGAGAAGAGCCCGAGAGCGCGCCTTTGAGCGAGTAGAAGCGGCTAAGAGATGTTTAAGAGGACGAAAAGTCAGCTTAGACATCGCCTACGGCCATACCACCCTGAAAGCGCCCGATCTCGTCTGATCTCGGAAGCTAAGCAGGGACGGGCTTGGTTAGTACCTGGATGGGAGACCGCCTGGGAATACCAGGTGTTGTAGGCTTTTGCATTTTGCCATTCTGACCAGCAGGAGGCAGTCTTCTCTATGCTTTTCTGCATTGATTCTGAGAAGAGCCCGAGAGCGCGCCTTTGAGCGAGTAGAAGCGGCTAAGAGATGTTTAAGAGGACGAAAAGTCAGCTTAGACATCGCCTACGGCCATACCACCCTGAAAGCGCCCGATCTCGTCTGATCTCGGAAGCTAAGCAGGGACGGGCTTGGTTAGTACCTGGATGGGAGACCGCCTGGGAATACCAGGTGTTGTAGGCTTTTGCATTTTGCCATTCTGACCAGCAGGAGGCAGTCTTCTCTATGCTTTTCTGCATTGATTCTGAGAAGAGCCCGAGAGCGCGCCTTTGAGCGAGTAGAAGCGGCTAAGAGATGTTTAAGAGGACGAAAAGTCAGCTTAGACATCGCCTACGGCCATACCACCCTGAAAGCGCCCGATCTCGTCTGATCTCGGAAGCTAAGCAGGGACGGGCTTGGTTAGTACCTGGATGGGAGACCGCCTGGGAATACCAGGTGTTGTAGGCTTTTGCATTTTGCCATTCTGACCAGCAGGAGGCAGTCTTCTCTATGCTTTTCTGCATGGATTCTGAGAAGAGCCCGAGAGCGCGCCTTTGAGCGAGTAGAAGCGGCTAGGAGATGTTTAAGAGGACGAAAAGTCAGCTTAGTCATCGCCTACGGCCATACCACCCTGAAAGCGCCCGATCTCGTCTGATCTCGGAAGCTAAGCAGGGACGGGCCTGGTTAGTACCTGGATGGGAGACCGCCTGGGAATACCAGGTGTTGTAGGCTTTTGCATTTTGCCATTCTGACCAGCAGGAGGCAGTCTTCTCTATGCTTTTCTGCATGGATTCTGAGAAGAGCCCGAGAGCGCACCTTTGAGCGAGTAGAAGCGGCTAGGAGATGTTTAAGAGGACGAAAAGTCAGCTTAGTCATCGCCTACGGCCATACCACCCTGAAAGCGCCCGATCTCGTCTGATTTCGGAAGCGAAGCAAGGACGGGAATCTGGGCTCAGTGTTGGTTTCATTATTCCATATAATAATGATGGTTCTGCTTTTTCAGACTGTATAAAATCTATCAGGGTTAATGCCAGCGCAGCCAATCATTGGCCCTCGATCGTAATGAAATCCCATTGGCCCTCAATCGTAATGAAATCCCATTGGTATCAGCTCCCCTGTTGGGCTCAGTGCCTAGAACAAGAGAGGAGCTCTCTCTGGTTCATTTTGTTTTTGCCCATTCCTGCTGGCGCACCAGGGAATGATGGGAAGAGTTGGATTATCCATATGGGTCCCTGTGCCACGTTGGGTTGGGCCACTTCTATTATCCAAGTCTGGGCACAAGGAGCACTCGTGGCCGACGGTGAGGGGAGGCAGTGTGATGGCGGATTCCTATACGTCACCAGTGTGGGATTCCATTTTAAAGGGGAAATATTACTATGATCGGTACCGCCCCATAGGGGGCACTTGTCACTGTACCCAGCAGAATTCAATGCAGGAATAGGAAACCCAAACTGACCCAACTGGCACCTTTAACCATGGATATTAATTCCAAAAAAATACCACTCAGACTTATTCAGTCCCTCATTGGACATTGGATCCTACGAGAGTCGCACCGGTTGGGCGCATTAGGGTCCCAGCTACTTGGCAATAGGTCGTTAGGGACCTAAATGGGCATTGTTTCTGGATCCGTCAGCCATGCGGGTTTTATAGATGCCACTCGCCGGGGTTTGGGGCCATTTAGGAAAGGCCAATACGTGGCCAATGAGCCGGACTGAGTAAGATGATGTTTTTGTTGGAATTCTCTCCTGTCTTAGTGATTCTGGAGGTTTGTGAAGCATTTTTGGGGACCCAGAGAACCCTCAGACTCAGAACCTGTGAGAAGGGGACTGTGAGACTTACAGGGAATGGATGATGTATGGAAATGCTGGATAATGGGGGGCACTGTCATTTATCCCTCAGGCTGGACCCCAAGCTGATTCGGGGGCCCCGGAGCATCTCCATGAAGGATCGATTGAATCCGCGAATGTTTAGTGAGCGAGGGGGCAGCCAGGAGGGGGAGCAGCGAGCGGGGGCATTAGACCCCCATCCCGGGTACCAGGTAAGTGTAGTAACTATGGCACTGGGGGGACCCTGGGCTCAGTATTTATTGGGGGGACCCTCAGCTCAGTATTTATTGGGGGGACCCTTGGCTCAGTATTTACTGGGGGGACCCTTGGCTCGGTGTTTATTGGGGAGACCCTGGGCTCAGTATTTATTGGGGAGACCCTCAGCTCAGTATTTATTGGGGAGACCCCGGGCTCAGTATTTATTGGGGGGACCCTGGGCTCGGTATTTATTGGGGGACCCTGGGCTCAGTATTTATTGGGGGAGACCCCGGGCTCAGTATTTATTGGGGAGACCCTGGGTTGAGTATTTATTGGGGAGACCCTGGGCTCAGTATTTATTGGGGAGACCCTGGGCTCAGTATTTATTGGGGGGACCCTGGGCTCAATATTTATTGGGGGACCCTGGGCTCAGTATTTATTGGGGGAGACCCCGGGCTCAGTATTTATTGGGGGGACCCTGGGCTCAGTATTTATTGGGGAGACCCTCGGCTCGGTATTTATTGGGAAGACCATGGGCTCAGTATTTATTGGGGAGACCCTCGGCTCGGTATTTATTGGGAAGACCATGGGCTCAGTATTTATTGGGGAGACCCTCTGCTCTGTATTTATTGGGGAGACCCTCTGCTCTGTATTTATTGGGGAGACCCTCGGCTCTGTATTTATTGGGGAGACCCTCGGCTCGGTATTTATTGGGGAGACCCTCGGCTCTGTATTTATTGGGGAGACCCTTGGCTCTGTATTTATTGGGGAGACCCTGGGCTCAGTATTTATTGGGGGAGACCCTCGGCTCGGTATTTATTGGGGAGACCCTCAGCTCGGTATTTATTGGGGAGTCCCTTGGCTCAGTATTTATTGGGGAGACCCCGGCTCGGTATTTATTTGGGAGACCCTCAGCTCGGTATTTATTGGGGAGTCCCTCGGCTCGGTATTTATTGGGGAGACCCTGGGCTTGGTATTTATTGGGGGAGACCCTCGGCTCGGTATTTATTGGGGAGACCCTCGGCTCGGTATTTATTGGGGAGTCCCTCGGCTCGGTATTTATTGGGGAGTCCCTTGGCTCGGTATTTATTGGGGAGACCCTGGGCTCGGTATTTATTGGGGAGACCCTCGGCTCGGTATTTATTGGGGAGTCCTGGCTCAAGTAAATTTATTGGGGAGACCCGGGCTCAGTATTTATTGGGGGAGACCCTCGGTCGGTATTTATTGGGAGACCCTCAGCTGCCGGTATTTATTGGGAGACCCCTCAGCTCGTATTAAATTGGGGAGTCCTTGCTTCAGTATTATTTGGCGAGTCGCCTTGGCCTCGGTAATTTATTGGAGAGACCCTGGGCCTCGGTATTTATTGGGGAGTCCTGCAAGCTCGGTATTTATCTGGGGAGTCTTGGCTCAGTATTTATTGGGGAGAACCCCGGCTCAGTATTATTGGGGGAGACCCTCGGGCTCGGTATTTATTGGGTGAGACCCTCAGCTCGGTATTTATTGGGAGACGCCTCAGTCGGTATTATTGGGGAGTACGCTTGGCTCAGTATTTAATTGGGGAGCGCCCGGGCTTCAGTATTTATTGGGGGAAACCCTCGGTCGGTATTTAATTGGGGAGACGCCTCAGCTGCCGGTATTTTATTGGGGAGTCTTGGCTCAGTATTTATTGGGGAGACCGCCCGGGCTCGGTATTTTATTGGGGAGACACCTCAGCTCGGTATTTATTGGGGAGTCCGCGTGCTATGGCTCGGTATTTATTGGGGGAACCCTGGGCTCAGTAATTTATTGGGAGCCCTCGGCTCTGTATTTATTGGGGGAGACGCCTGGCTCAGTATTTATTGGGAGACCATGCGGCTCGGTATTTATTGGGGAGACCTTGGCTCTGTATTTATTGGGGAGACCCTTGGCTCTGTATTTATTGGGGAGACCCTGGGCTCAGTATTTATTGGGGAGACTCCCTCCGGCTCGGTAATTATTGGGAGACCCTCAGCTCGGTAATTAATTGGGGGCCTTGGCTCAGTATATATTGGGGAGACCGCTGCGGACTCGGTAATTTATTGGGGAGACCCTTGGCTCTGTATTTACTTGGGAGACCCTTGGCTCTGTTTTATGGGGAGAAGCCCAGGGCCTCGATATTTATTGGGAGAACCCAGGGCTCAGTATTTATTGGGGAGTCCCTTGGCTCGGTATTTATTGGGGAGTCCCTGGGCTCGGTATTTATTGGGGAGACCCTGGGCTCGGTATTTATTGGGGAGTCCCTTGGCTCGGTATTTATTGGGGAGACCCTGGGCTCGGTATTTATTGGGGAGACCCCGGGCTCAGTATTTATTGGGGAGTCCCTTGGCTCGGTATTTATTGGGGAGTCCCTGGGCTCGGTATTTATTGGGGAGACCCTGGGCTCGGTATTTATTGGGGAGTCCCTTGGCTCGGTATTGACCCAAGTGGTACTTACAGCGCCCACATACAGTTATTTGGATTGGAGCACATACATATTCACAGCCCAACTTGGTGCCGACCCACAAGGAGCTTGATGGGCAGATTCTCCATGGAACCAGGCGAGGCCGGAATGGGGCAGCAAATGGAATGGTCCATCTGTAAGAACATGGCCCCATTGGCTCAGATCTACAGAGGAACTTGGCGCTGCAGCCAGTGAGGAGGCGGAGCTACTGAACTCACCAATCGGCAGCTTCAACTTGGAAACGCTGAGCAGGAATTTCCTACTCGCTAAACCTCTAGGAATTGACTGAATCCCCCTTGGGCCGCCATATTGGAAACCCAATCCTGTAACTTTATTGCCCCAGTTGGTTCTGGTTCTGCCTCAGGTTTGCCTTTCAGTTTACAAAGTGACAATGTTACAAAAAGTTACTTTTTATTTTGCCTTTGCTGCCCCCGGGGTGAGTCTGTGCCCCACAGTAACACAATGGGGCGCTTTGGGGCGGAGCCATGTTGTATTGATCACAGGCTGCTTATTATGGGCCGGTGAATTCCCCGGGCAGAACTTTGCCCCATAAAAGCCCTTGAGGCGCCCAAACTGCGAGACCTTGGGGCAAATGTTCTTTCCTGGTTGGTGCGCGGGGCAGTTCTCAGCAGATTTGCCCACACTGTTTAATGGAATTAGGGCCCCCCCTTTGCAACGTGAAACCCATTTGTTTAGACTCCGCCACTAAAGCCCATTCCATGTAGGGCCAGATTTCTTTCTGAGGCGCCCCGAGGCCGCCCCTGTAGGTGTCCCCCTCTGCGCATGCGCGAACTCAGCCTCTCCCCCGTGCGCACGCGCGAACTCGGCCTCTCCCCAGTGCGCACGCGCGAACTCGGCCTCTCCCCCGTGCGCACGCGCGAACTCGGCCTCTCCCCCGTGAGCACGCGCGAACTCGGCCTCTCCCCCGTGCGCACGCGCGAACTCGGCCTCTCCCCAGTGCGCACGCGCGAACTCGGCCTCTCCCCCGTGCGCACCGCGCCGACTCAACCTCTCCCCCGTGCGCACAAGTGGTCTCATCGAGTACTGATACCGGCCTTGCATGGTTATCAATCGTTATTCTGGGACTACCGCATCGGTTCAGCGTTGTATCTCTTTCTCTACGAGTATGATATCCACTCAGACAAGTAATCTATCAAACTAGGTTGGCGGAATAGAGTACTATCTAGCTGATGATACCTCGACACGAGCGCTAGTAACAAGCGCGCCGTGCATGCATGCTGATGCTGTTGCTAAACCGTGACATCGCGAACTCAAACCTCTCCCCGCCTGCGCACTGCCGCGAACTCGCCTCTCCTCCGTGCGCACAGACAGGCGAGAGCGCGAACTCGCCTCTCCCCCGTGGCGCACGCGCGAACTCGGCCCTCTCCCCCGTGAGCACCGCTGCGACTCGGCCTCTCCCTCCGTGAGCCACAGCGCGAACTCGGCCTCGTCCCAGCCGTGCGCAGCGAAGCCGCGAACATCGGCTCTCCCCCGTGCGCACGGCGCGAACTCGGCCTCTCCCCCGTGCGCACAGCGCGCGAACTCGGCCTCTCCCCCGTGCGCACAGCGCGAATCGGCCCACTCCCGACCGTAGCGCAGCAGTAGGCGCGACTCGGCCTCTCCCCAGGCCGCACTAGGAAGAGCTGCGCGAACTCGGCCTCTCCCCAAGTGCGCACGCGCGCGAACTCGCACTCTCCCACCGTGCGCACGCCGCGAACTCGGCCTCTCCCCCGTGCGCACAAGCTGCGAACCTCGGCCTCTCCGCCGTGCGCACGCAGCCAGAACTCGGCCTCTCCCCCGTGCGCAACGCGCGAAATCGGCCTCTCCCCCGTGCCGCACTGCGCGATCGTGCCCTCTCCCTCCGTGCGCACGCGGCGCGAACTCGGCCTCTCCCTCCGTGCGCACGCGCGAACTTTCGGCTCTCCCAGTAGCGCACGTAGCGCGAACTCGGCCCTCTCCCAGTGGCGCGCAACAAGCGCGAACTTCGGCCTCTCCAAGTGCGCACGGGCGCGAACTCGGCCTCTCCCAGTGCGCCACTGCGCGAACCTCCGGCCCTCTCCCCAGTGCGCACAGCGCGAACTCGCCTCCTCCCCAGTTGCGCACGGCGCGAACTCGGCCTCTCCCAACGACCCAGTGGCGCACAGCGCGAACGTCGGCCTCTCCCCAGTGCCGCAACGCGCGAACCGGCCTCTCCCCAGTGCGCACAGCGCGAACTCGGCCTCTCCCAGTTGCGCACGCCGCGCGAAACTCGCCCTCTCCCCAGTGCGCACGCGCGAACGTCGGGCCTCGTCCGCCAGTGCGCACGCGGCGAACCTCGGCCTTTCCCCAGTGCGCACGTTGTCGCGCGAACTCGGCTTCCCCAATGCTCACGCGCGAACCGGCCTCATCCCAATCGCCGCACGCGGAAACTCGGCCTCTTCCCCAATGCGCCACATGCGTAAATCGGCCTCTCCCATGCGGCAATCGAGGCGCCGATTCTGCGGCTCTGCCCATGTGCCCCCGTCGACTCAGGCCTTGTCCAATGCGCACGCGCGAAACTCGGCCATCTCCCGCCAAATGCGCACAGCGCGAAAACTCGGCCTCTCCCCATATGCGCACAGCGCGCAACTCGGTCTGCCCCAATGCGCACGCGCGAAATCGGCCTCTCCCCAATGCGCACGCGCGATCTCGGCCTCTCCCCAATGTGCCCCCGTCGAACTCGGCCTTTCCCCAATGCGCACGCGCGAACTCGGCCTCTCCCCAATGCGCACGCGCGAACTCGGCCTCTCCCCAATGCGCACGCGCGAACTCGGCCTCTCCCCAATGCGCACGCGCGAAATCGGCCTCTCCCCAATGCGCGCGCGAACTCAGCCTCTCCCCAATGCGCGCGCGCGAACTCAGCCTTTCCCCAATGCGCACGCGCGAACTCAGCCTCTCCCCCGTGCGCATGCGCGAACTCAGCCTCTCCCCAGTGCGCATACGCTCCTTTAAACTCCCATACGGAGCAGGGGGGAGAGGTCCTGACTGCTCCGTATGGGAGCCAAATTGAAAAATTTTCTTGCGGCGGGGCCTCTCCACAAATCCGGGCCTGATTCCATGTACTGGGAGCCCATGTTCTGATGCATATTGAGGGTATATTCGGGCAAGGTGCTTGGCTGGGTTAAAACAAGGCGGAGCCTATACAATAAGGGGGGCTGCGGCATTCTCATTGGTCGGCTATGTTTCCTTTAATTCTATCAGGCGGATTGGTTTAAAGTGTTGATTAACAAAATGATTGGCTGTGGCCCTCCTCCCCCGTGAATTCATTGGTCTGTGTCTCATTTCGAATCAGTAGGTAAGTGGGGTGTGTTCTACTATATCGGCCTTATATAGGGGCCGGGGGTCCCCTCTCTGTAACCCCCCAATCATTAGTACCAGGCACAGGTACGGCCGAGAGTCACCTGATGGCAGACTGACAGGTTTAGGGGGAGGGGCTAAAGGCACAGTCATTAGTACCAGGCACAGGTACGGCCGAGAGTCACCTGATGGCAGACTGACAGGTTTAGGGGGAGGGGCTAAAGGCACAATCATTAGTACCAGGCACAGGTACGGCCGAGAGTCACCTGATGGCAGACTGACAGGTTTAGGGGGAGGGGCTAAAGGCACAATCATTAGTACCAGGCACAGGTACGGCCGAGAGTCACCTGATGGCAGACTGACAGGTTTAGGGGGAGGAGCTAAAGGCACAATCATTAGTACCAGGCACAGGTACGGCCGAGAGTCACCTGATGGCAGATTGACAGGTTTAGGGGGAGGGGCTAAAGGCACAATCATTAGTACCAGGCACAGGTACGGCTGAGAGTCACCTGATGGCAGACTGACAGGTTTAGGGGGAGGGGCTAAAGGCACAATCATTAGTACCAGGCACAGGTACGGGCCGAGAGTCACCCTGATGGCAGACTGACAGGTTTAGGGGGAGGGGCCTAAAGGCACAATCATTAGTACCAGGCCACAGGTACGGCTGAGAGTCACCTGATGGCAGACTGACAGGTTTAGGGGAGGGGCTAAAGGCACAATCATTAGTACCCAGGCACAGGTACGGCTGAGAGTCACCTGATGGCAGACTGACAGGTTTAGGGGGAGGGGGCTAAAGGCACAATCATTAGTACCCAGGCACAGGTACGGCCGAGAGTCACCTGATGGCAGACTGACAGGTTTAGGGGGAGGGCTAAAGGCACAATCATTAGTACCAGGCACAGGTACGGCTGAGAGTCACCTGATGGCAGACTGACAGGTTTAGGGGGAGGGGCTAAAGGCACAATCATTAGTACCAGGCACAGGTACGGCTGAGAGTCACCTGATAGCAGACTGACAGGTTTAGGGGGGAGGGGCTAAAGGCACAGTCATTAGTACCAGGCACAGGTACGGCCGAGAGTCACCTGATGGCAGACTGACAGGTTTAGGGGGAGGGGCTAAAGGCACAATCATTAGTACCAGGCACAGGTACAGCCGAGAGTCACCTGATGGCAGACTGACAGGTTTGCCACTGATTGCTCTGCTGTATGTACCAAGGCAAAGTAGTTGCACCCTTGAGAGCCTGTGTAACCTACCTAGAACCGGGCTCTTGGCACCGACCCACAGAACCGGGCTCTTGGCACCGACACAGAACCTTGGGGTGAGCCAGCTCTCGCTGCAGTTGCAATAAGATGGGTGCAACCAGCTTGCCCAACCACCAGATCCCCCGACATCATTGGACCTTGACAGGTTCTATTGGGCCGAGCTCAGCCAGAGATGATACAGAGAGGATACTGATAGGATATTTATTAGGTGCCGGTCCCTCAGTTCTGTAGCTTCGCCCTGTGGTGGAGTTGGCAAAGGGGCAGGGTTGGCATCTCGCTGCCATCATCACCCGACCATGTAGGAGACCTATGACCCGGAGGGAGGGGCGGCACACACAGACATTATCGGGGGGCAGGAAGGGCAGATGGGAGCTGTACGTAGCTCTTCAGACCGGGCAGGGGTTTGATCTTGCGCCCGGCCCAGCCTCCTTTCCGTTTCCATAGGCCACTAGAGGGTCGGATCCCCAGCCAGCGGTTCCGACCCGCCTTCCCTATTATTCGCTTATTGTGGTCAATGTTGGATACGCGGCCGACGGTAGCAACGCAAGTCTCCGAAACCTGCCAAAGAGAGCGCAAAGTCAGGGTCATGTGACATCACAGGCGACTTGCCAAACACGGCCCATTGGGCCTACCCCGGGCAGAACCAAGTGTGTAACGGGGGGGTCCGACTGCAGCTGCACCTCCCAGCCGCCCTGGAGATATCCTATTTACTAGTGTGCAGCCCCCTGTGTGGCCCCAGGCTGGGGGGGGGGGGGCAGAAGGGGGAGGGGCGGCTGAATAGAAGGGTAGGAAAGGTTGCACCAAATCTCAAGTAAAAACGTTTGGTACAAACTCAAATTCGCAAATGGGGGTTTGGATCCGTTTTGGTACCGAGTTGTTTCTGGGGGTGCGTTTGGCACAACTCACAATATGTCTGTGTCCCGGCTGCCGGGGAAAGTGACCCTAGCAACAAGCAGATACTAACATTGCATTTGCCACTCGGGCTGTAAGTTCATCAGACTATTAGATTAGAGATCAGAGAGACATAAGGGATGTGAGACAACTGGCAGCAAATAACCGAGAGAGATAGCAATCAGTGAGAGCGAGAGGGAGAGAGGGGAGAGAGAGAGAGAGGGGGGAGAGGAGAGGGGGAGAGGAGAGAGGGGGAGAGAGAAGAGAGAGGGGGAGAGAGAGAGGAGGGGGGGGAGAGAGAGAAGAGGGGGGAGAGAGAAGAGAGAGGGGGGGAGAGAGAGAGGGGGAGAGAGAGAGGGGGAGAGAGAGAGAGAGGGGGAGAGAGAGAGAGGCGGGGGGGGAGAGGGAGAGAGGGGGAAGAGAGAGAGAGAGAGAGGGGGGGAGAGAGAGAGGGGGGGGAGAGAAGAGAGAGAGGGGGGAGAGAGAGAGAGAGAGAGCAGAGAGAGAGAGGAGAGAGGGGGGAGGGGGGCGGAGAGAGAGGGGGGGGAGAGAGAGAGAGAGAGAAGAGGAGGAGAAGGGGGAGAGAGGAGAGAGGGGGAGAGAGGAGAGAGAGGGAGAGAG